>NC_091943.1:2387500-2672500 GCF_041260155.1 Ptychodera flava
CTTAGCGTCACAGATCAGGCGCTATCGATCCATCTTGGTTATTATTCACCTTCATTTGTCATTGATAGAAAATATGTCTCACTCAGTAATCGATCAATATCTATCATAGGATCAAATGTTACGCTTAGATTACGCGTCATGCCAAATTTTAACATCGAATGTAAAAAATTAAAGCAAAACAAAGGGCTGTATATATTCTTGGATTACCAGCTAGCTTTATTTTATTTATCAAAGACATGATTAAAATGCCGTTTGTTCACTGTTTTTGAAGGTGAACTACAGTGATTCTGTGTTATCAAACTGGCCATCAGACATAACGCAGAATGCGCCTAGGGGAACAGATATTCGGAATCTCAAACTTTCACGATACATTTTGGTCTACCACGTATTGGGGCTCACTTTGAAGCTCATAGGATAAAGTTTTCGCTGACGTATTTCCGTGAAAAACGAAAATTTAATTCTTCCCCAAATAGGTAACACAGTAATTGCAACCATTCTTATAATGGAGTGTTGGATGAAATATCGGGGATTTTTTCTTATAGCAATTTTGTTAGGGACTCCTGGTGTTTATATTTTTGATTTAGAACGGAAATAGTCAAGGTTTCCTTTAGAAAAGTTTGGACAAAAGTTTCAGTCTCAGATTCAGTCTTTGAATTTCGGAGAGCGAAATACCTTTAAAATGGCACTGATGAACAGTTCTTGCACTCATATAGGCTGTTTTAAGAAGGGTTCTATACTGAAGCTTTTTTAAACGTTTCCGTGCTTTGAATTTTGGATGTATGGTTTATAATGAAGAACACGATTGGAACTAATTTAGGATAATTGGATCTTTATATTTTCAAATTTCTCAAAAATGTTAGGTGTCCTAAAGCTGAATGTTGCGATATCAAAAATTACTCGACGTTCTAAAGCATATTGCTGCGGGCCCGTGCTTTACGACTCGCTCGCTATACCAGCATTGACGAACAATAGTCAAGGTTCGAGACAAATGACAGTCAAAAGATTAAAAATGATTTTCATGTTATCCCGGTGAGTATGACAAAGTAATCCTTGTGTACCCATCCGACAACGATGGCGATGGTTCAGTGTGTATGAACACACTTCAAATACTTGTATAATCACTGACCCCACAAGGCAATACTTGAGGATGCAATTCTTACGTCATTTGGAAAACAATGTACTTGTATGTCCAATTTCCTTTCCTTGATAGGTTATCCGTGAAAATATCAAGAGTTTTTAACATCTTGTAGAAAGTTTTCCGATATTTTTAGACTCAGCCTAGTTATTTTTATTGAAATCCATCATATTCTGACAAAAAACGTATGATATGGGACAGAGTCTTAGAATTACTTGCTGAATCTGATTTATCTATTCCAGTGTACAATTTTCCTTTCTTAAGTATGACTAGGTGTTCGTAGCTAATGGTAATTTTGTTAATGTCGAGTATATTTTTTTCTTTGCAGTGATTGTAACAAGCGACATTTTCAGTTATTTCCGAAATCTGCTGTGCATGTTACTTTTTACAATCTGTCAATCGTCTCTGCAATAAAAAGGAAACTACTGGTAATTCAGTTTAATTGAGGTTTCATTACATGCATATACAGGAAATTCGATCAAATTTCGAATGCTGATGTGAACTTGCTGCTTCTTAATGCAAACGATAACCTTCATTTTACAAAACAGTCAAAGATGTAACCTTTTTCTGTAACATGAACACTGAAAACCCTTCTCAATCTTTGTGAAATAATGCAGCAATTGAGAGCTTTATCTTCAGGTCATAGATAAATCGTGGATATAACACAATAATCGGGCTTTTCAGTGTTATTTTTCACCATTACACTAGTATCAAGATAGCTGGCTCGAACAATAACCTGATATCGTGATTGGCATTCAGAAGTTATCGGTTCAGAGAGCATGTGACCAACCTACTGTGTGGTACCACGTATTATATATTCATTGGTCGGATTGTTGAAGCGCGAAAATAACTGTACTATATTCGCGATTTAGCAGAGTTCGGCGAGCTCTTTGCAACAGAATCTCAACATACAGAATCTGTACATAATGTTACAGTACTGTAACACTAGTAAACAGAGCCATAGCAACGGGTATACCACTTTTGCTATACCCGGGGGTTATTCATAAGACACTGCCCTCTTCTTTATGCGTTCTAGAATGTGTATGCGTAGACGGCACCTGCAACAGTTTTGGAAACTGTTGACTGGTAACTTGCTCTTTGCATGTATCAGTATCACAATGATGCATACAACGTGACCACGTGACCGTCAATCACGACACGCTTGGACGAGGTGTTTTACAAAACCTGTACGTATACATAACGAGAAGGACCTAGCAAAGTTCAGTGTATGCTGGGACCTAACGTTCACGGTCATATTACCCAAGAAAATTATCTAGTCGCCGCCGACGGGTAAAAATGTTTCGCAGTACGGGCCTTCTGTATCTGCATCGTATGATTCTTCTGTATCACAAAGGAAGACTGCATTAACTTTCTTTAAGAAGTATCTTCACTCAGTCATTCATTTATTAAAGAGAAAAACACCGACAAACTTTACGATCGTCACCTTCTTGTATGATATTTCTTTATAACAAAGGAGGGTTTAAAATGATTCTGTAGACAATGATACTAAACACAATCTCTCCTCTAGCATTCCGCTTATTTTTACATCTATTTATCTCATGTGCGAGAATGACGGGCATTTTGTGCTGGAGGTAAATTTAGTCTTCGCAACGTGTAAGTTTACACAGAGATAGGCCGAGTAATCATTTCGTTCATGCGCGTGCTGAGTGAGATATCTTCTTACGGTTTGAATCTAAATTTTGTATCCGATGTGGCAAGGTATGTGTGAGAGAAAGAAACGAAAACACAGGCGAGTTGTCAAGTTGCAACATCCTTGAGAAAACGGTGTTTCTATAAGCGATCTCTTCTTTCATTTTTGTCTGTAAAAGTACAGCACTTGATCTGCCGTACCCACTTTATGCTTAGCTGGCGCGCCTGTCGTAAAAACAGTAGGTATGCTCGGGACTAGTAAATAAGCATACTTTAATGTCAGCTGTCATATACACTCAAAACACCATCCTTCCAAAAATTATCGAAATGGGTTTTGTGACAGACGGACTTTCAAAATCGCCCCTCCTAAAATATCATGTTATATGTGACGTCACCGTGTTCAAAACGATTCCTCGACCGTGGAAATTGATTATACTATACGCATTACGTTTATTTTCTGAATTATCGTTAGTATCTTCAATTATAGGGTCTATGCTTAAATGATATCGATCCAATCTGGATGTCAGAGAAAGATTCAGTGAACAGGGTCAATTTAGCCTTTTAACCGGCGATATTTTCACTAGTAAATTGTCTTTTTTATGGTGCTTTCATTCAAGTTAGTGTTGTCTGTTGATATTTCAGCCATTGATTTCCGGACTGCTTGTCATCCAGTGAATTGATAATGTTGTTTGATATACCATTACTGCATGGAGACAAAATCTTATTCAGCGAATATGTCCAGTGCGTGATCCTATAATATTAACTTTCTTCCATACTCTGTTTTAGAATATGCGACGATAAAATCTACCATGCGTTTTGATATTCCATAAAATAAATGACGTAATCCACTCCCTGTCTCTCTGCGACAATAGAGATGATTTGACAAAACCACACTGATTTAGGCTTAGTTAAACCCATGCTATAACGAAAGAAATATGATTAAACAGAGTTGGGCATTTACAGTGGCCTAAGTACTCTTTGTTCAATTTCCATGTCTCTAATCGTATTAGAGATTACAATTGCGAAATCAAGACAGTTTACACTATTTCAGTACACGTGCTCAATTATCTACTTCCCGACTTTGAGTTTCTCATGTCATGAAAAAAAGAATCTCGTCTTACTTGCAGATAAGATACAGAATATTGAGTCATCAATGATCATTTATACAAAGTTCTTTGATAGGTATTTAGTCTGAGGTATGTCATCTTATTTACTATAAAACTCCTTCGCGTTATATGCTGATCAAAGTGTCAACCATGATGTGAGCAACAGTAAAAATCAATCTACGTTCACTCTCCAAAGTTGATAAACTATCTTTAATAAAGTAAATAACAATAGCATTTTCTCTAATTGATCATAATCATGATCTTAAGGGAAGTCGACATTTATCATGTATGGTCATGTACTTATCTATTATTTACTTATTTATTCATAATTATTATAATTAATTAATTAATTAATTAATTAATTAATTAATTAATTAATTAATTAATTAATTAATTAATTGATTCTATTGACTTATTTACTTAAACCCGTGGCCACTTAATTGTTGATCAAGCCCGCTTGATGAAGTCAGGGTCTAGGAATTATATATGAACAATGAGATTCTACGACTGAGTTCATGACTGAGATACCATTACCATTCATAAAACTGGTCCTTGTAAAACTGTCTAGTTAAGAAAACCTTTCTGTCGTATCTAAACAATAACCAAAAGAAAAACCCGGTCTCACTGTAACTTACAGATTGTAATGAATTTTCTTTGTGTATATTCACAGTGTCTCTTTAGGTTTAGGAAAATCTATGCAGCTGATTTCAGTTCCCCAAAATACAGTGTCTGCACAAAGCACACAAGTTTATATGACGCTAATAGCAGTGCACCCATAAGGTGTTGCTTCTACTAAATGAATAAATTAAGAATAGATGCAGTTGGACATTTACAGTTAATTAGTGAGTAGAGGATATATGGAAGTGGTATCTTGTGTCTTGATATTGAACACAGGGTGCCAATTGTAAACTCTCATTAACAACCCTTGGGAGCGGAATTTCTACCTGCATCAAGTAGGCTTAATCCACGGTTACTTGTTAGTGGCCACGGGTGCATTTACTTAAATTCGTTTGTCTGTTAGTTTATGTTTGGCATTTGTTTTTAAATGATTTATTAGTCATTTACTCATGCATTTATTTATTCTTTATTTTTCGTTCGTTCGCTCGATTTTTTATTTTTTTACTCCTTTGCTTAGGAAAAATGTTTTGTTTTGCGTGGTTTAGAGAAATATCATCGTGGAAGGAGATTGTAAATTTCAAGATACAAGAACACGCAATTAGATTTATATTGCAGCAGTTTTGCTGATTTCATGACCGTTGATGACAAGAAAAATGAAAAGTTTTCTATAATTGTGTACATCTGTGTACCAATGTACTAGCTGCATAACCGTCTACATGGGTTGCCAGATCTCTCAATGAATAAGAGATGCTGCATATTATAAGAGAATTGCGTCAGGCAGACACAAAAGAATGAAAAATAATTTGCAATACCAAATGTAAGGACTGATAACGCATTTACACAATATTGAATGGATCTTCACCTTTTGAAGAACCCGGTTAGGATGTCTAGGATTTGTCGATTGTGCTTAAAAGGTTAACGAAGGCTTGAGCAGGTCACCCTGGGCAAAGGCGATTTAACAAGATTAGACTCGCTTAGCTCGGAAAGTGGAATTGACGTGGTTGACAATGTCTTGAGCATACTGCATATTGTCACAGACAAAGTTACAACCATTTCCATCGAAACAGCCCCATTAAGCTGCCACGTATAAGAATAGCGATTAAATGCACGTTGTCTGCTTGCGGTTAATCAGTCTACACCCAATTCGTCGCTTACAGCGTAAGCGACAAATAGGGTCTAGGCAAGCCGTTAATGAGCAGGGTCGATAAAGCTAGGGCTTCTTACATATTACACTGGCTTACGCTGTAACTACTTCTTTTATTTGTACTTTCGCGTTATTTTGGTAAGAAGTGTCTCATATCTGTAAGAGCTGAATAATGTACCCGTTGAAAACTAAAAACGTCAAATAATAATAATAATAATATAATAATATTATAATAATAATAACACTTTATTACCATGTGTATAAAAACGAAAATACAATGGAATTCTTGGTGGATCTGCAGAGCTCAGGCCAAAATTAAAACAACAAATAACATAATATCACACAGACAAGTTAAAAAAAACACCAAAAGTAACACTACAAATCGTTTAAAAGTCGAACAGCTGTTGGATAAAAACTATTTTTGAAAGGGTTGGTTTTTTGCTCACGTGTTAACACACGTGAGCATATGTCGCAGCGATGTCTGTGTGTCTGTGTGTCTGTGTGTCTGTGTGTCTGTGTGTCTGTCCGTCTTCTGTCTGTGTGCTCGATATCTCAAAAACGGCTCATCAGATCAGAATTAAGAACTAATTAGTTTTTGGTGGGTGTGGCTTGCTTACTTTTTGCTCATTTGCATAATTAATGATTTTAGAAAAAACTGATATATATTGACAACGACTGCACATAATTTGATGAGATTCGCTACAAATGTTGATCACACCAAGATATATCAGCTTTGAAAGACATTAAGGGGTGACGTGAAAGATAATTACTAATTTGCATGTTTAATGAAATTTCCTAATTAGGAGGAGTATATATCTGAATTAAATTGATCAAAATTGACGAATCTTGGTATGCATATTGAAGATACTATGATTTAACATTATTGAAAGTCATTAAGCATTTTTACTTCATCCAAATCCTAATTTGCATATTTAATGACCTTTTGAAATAAAAGATATATATTTGAAGTTACAAGACAAAAATTGATGAAACTTGCTATGTAAATTAAAGATACTATGATAGAACATTATTAAATGTCATTAAGCATTTTTACATCTGCCAATTCCTAATTTGCATATTTTATGAACTTTCCTAATTAGGGGTATTGATCTGAATTGACGAGACCAAAGTTGATGAAACTGGCTATGTACATTAAAGATACTATGATAGAACATTATTGAAAGTCATTAAGCATTTGAACTTTAGCCAATTCCTTATTTGCATATTTAATGAACTTTCATAATCAGGGATATTTATCTGTATTGACTAGACCAAAGTTGACGAAACTTGCTATGTACATTAAAGATACTAGGATACGACATTATTGAAAGTCATTGAGCATTTTTACTTCATCCAGCTCCTAATTTGCATATTTAATGAATTTTTGAAATTAGGGATATGTATTTGAATTTACATGACCAAAATTGATGAAACTTGCTATGTACATTAAAGATACTATTATGTAGGCTAACATTATTGAAAGGCATTAAGCATTTTTGCTTCAGCCAATTCCTAATTTGTGTATTTAATGAACTTTCCTAATTAGGGATATATACTTTGATTTATTTGATCAAACTTGGCATAACTTGCTATGTACATTGATAATTATACAAGATTATACCTGTATTGGAAGTCATTTTGCACTTAAGTTTTCATTTCAGCTAATTTATAGTTTGCATATCTAATGAGCTTTCAAAGTTTTGAATATATAGTTTGAAGGACTTGACCAAAGGCAATTACACTTGTTATGTAAAGTGGTGATACAATGACAGCAGTCAAAGAAATTAATTATTTTTATTTCAGCTAATTGTATATTTGAATACTTAATAACCTATAGAGTTAATCTGTGGTGAATATTGTTCATTATCTTGATCTTAATACTTTCAATGAAGTTGCAAACATGTGGCAAAGGTTCAAATTTACACATAACTGCAATATATAATGAGACACGTGAGCATTTACAGTTCATATCTGGTTGTCCTAATAGATCTATATCGAGTGCCTGACGGTAGCAAATCAAATAATGTATGTGCTGGATGAGTAACGTCTCTAATTATGGAATTTGATTTCCTAGGCGCAGGTCTTAAAAAGCGACTCAAGCGACTGAAGATTATCATCGATGATTTTAGCTGCTGTCTTAACAATCCGATTTAGTTTGGCGCGATCCTTTTGAGTAGTACCACTATACCAAACCGTAATCGAAAAGGTAAGGACACTCTCGACAACAGCGCGGTAGAATTTCTTTAGTATAATTTTGTTCACACCGAAGCTTTTCAAACGGCGAAGGAAATAGAGGCGTTATTGTGCTTTTTCGACAATTTGGTCGACATTATTATCCCACTTTAAGTCGTTTGATAGCAGTGTGCCCAGGAATTTAAATGTGTGAACAATTTCAACATCTTTGCCAAGAATCCTCAATGGTATATGATCGATCTTATTCTTCTTTCTAAAGTCAAATATCATCTCTTTTGTCTTGTTTACATTCAATTGCAAATTATTATGATCGCACCAATCAACCACCTCGTCCACCTGGTCTCGGTATGCTGCTTCATCATTATTGAGAATGAAACCCGCAGCAGTCGTATCATCTGCGAATTTGACAATCAGAGAACTATCATTGGATGAGGCGCAATCGTGCGTGACTAGCGAGTATAACATAGGGGATAGGACACATCCTTGAGGGGCGCCTGTATTTAAAGTGATAGATTCCGAAAGAAACGACCCCATTTTGACCATTTGGGGCCGGTTAGACAAGAAATCTAAAATCCATTTACAGAGTGCGTTATCAAGACCAAGGCAAAGTTACTTATTGTAAAGGTTAACAGGTATTATAGTGTTAAAAGCCGAACTGTAATCGATAAAGAGCATTCTGGCATAAGAATTGGCCTTTTCAATATGACTGAGTACATGGTGAAGGGAAATAGAAACAGCATCTTCAACACAACGATTGCTGCGGTAGGCAAATTGATAAGGGTCCAATGAAGAAGGAAGAGCAGACTTTATGTAAAACCAGACGTTCAAATGCTTTCATGATGACAGAGGTTAACGCAACAGGTCTGTAGTCATTAAGCTGAGTGATGGTAGCTTTTTTAGGAACTGGTATGATGATTGACTTCTTAAATATATTTGGGACCTTACAAATGTTTAAAGACCAATTAAAAATACCAGCAAAAACTTCCGAAAGTTGATCAGAACATGATCGTAATAGACGTGGTGATATGTTGTCTGGGCCACTCGCTTTCCTTACATTCATGTTCGAAAACACACGAGTAACATCTTGCACAGATATTGACAAAACAGTAGTGGCATTTGTATTAATAATATTGATTTCCTGAGTTCTCAGAGCGTTATCGGGGATGTCGAAACACCTGTAGAAAACATTTAATTCATCTGTGAGGCTCTTGTTATCGGTTGCTATTGATTTTGATGTTGGTCTGATATTAACTATTCTTTGAATTCCTTGCCACAGATCTCTGGGATTACCTGTTGTTAAATCATTTTCGAGTTTATCTCTATAGTGTCGTTTAGCTGATAATATAGCTTTTTTGACATCATACTTAGCTTGCTTATAACTTTGCTGGTCACCCGATTTGTGAGCCAAATGCTTGGCTTTCAGTTTATGTCTGATATTCTTACCAAACCAGGGTTTGTCATTCGGATATTTAGTAAATGATTTGAGTGGAATGCAGATATCTTCGCAGAATTTTATGAAATCGATGACCGTCTCTGTGTACTCATTAATGTCAGTCGCTGATTCCTGGAATATGTCCCAATTGGTAACTTCGAAGCACGCACGCAGGCTTTCAATGGCGGCATCTGTCCACAGACGAACTGATCGTTTAACAGGTTTACTTATCTTCAGTTGTTGTTTGTAGGATGGAACTAAATAAATCATATCATGATCTGAATTACAGAGAGGTGCACGAGGTATTCAGCTGGGCATCATTTTACAAGTGGTATAGCCACAAACTGATGACGTCAAAGATGTGCGTACTTATGGAAATGAGGTCAAAGGTTACGTTCTAAAAGGGGCGATAAATTATTTTGGGGTAAGAGTTAGGAATGGGGGCTTGGAAACTTAGGGGGAAATGATTGAAAAGAAGGGTCCCAATTTTTTACTATCTTCACTCCTTTCCCTCATTTTGTAGTATCCTATTACTCTATTTATGTCTTCTTCAGCCAGCCTGATACCTATGTGGAAGCAACGGTTGAATAATGACAAGGGAGAAAAGTGTTATTTTTAAGTTACGTTTTTTACACAACAACTATTACCACTACCAGGGGTCGAACTCCAGCACCTGCAGCATATGAAGCACTACCTATAACCCGTATTCCACGAGAACAAGTTGCAAGAGAGGAATGCAATGTTTCATATAAACGTTAGGATGATAATGCTAAGCAGGAACTGATGAATTTATAATGTTCACTTGTAATGATTTGAAAGTCTTTTACGCATTTTCCTTCTTTTATTAAATTTATGCCTCTGCATTGATTCTTTATTGCCTTGTCTTTTTTTTTCTCTGCATTGTCGTGTTTGTTGTGCAGATTTGTTATTTTTTGAATATTTTCATATTATTTGTTGTATTTGCACAGTTAAAGTATTAAATTGTCACTTGTTTAGGATGTTTTATATGATGAAAACTTTGTGTTTGACATTTATTAATGAATTTGTCTTTGCTGCCTTTTTTACAATACGAAAGGTGTGTGTTCCGTTTTTGACAGGATACACTTTATATAAAAGTGGTTCGTCACTCAACATGTATGCAATGCGATATTTCATTGCTATTGTAGATGAAAACGTGAACAACAATTCGTTGGATATGCCACGAAAATTACATTATAAAAATTCCGCCGATCGACGAAGTGAATTAAGTACAGAAGCAAACGAAATTCGCCGCCAATATAATGATTTAGGGTGCGTATATTGTCACTAGCACAAACTTGGTCTGGTTTGTGCATTCCCAGTGTCACACATCAGCGGCAGCAGTGGCCTCCTGAGTTGTCAATGTAGGCGTGATATTAGTTTTCAGACCGTCTCAAAACATTTGGCATAATATGGTGTTTTGTGCAGAGTTGCAATTAATCGATGAAGGGGACTGTAAACTTGAAGGACAGAGAATTGAAATATGTTGAACAAGCACGCCTTATCTTTATCGCCGAAACGCCTCCGCCACATGAACTCATAAAGATAAGTTGGAAATAAGTCTGAAGGTGTGAAGCCAATCCAATTTCGCATGGCATGCATCCACATGCCTTCAAAGGTGTTGGTGTGGGCGAAGGTTTGAGGATCCACAAAATGAAGACAATGATTAGCGGTGAAATGAGAGAACTGAGGAGACTTGGACAACGAAGAATAAGCCCCCTACCATTCATCGGAATAATATTGGAACCTGTAGGACGAATCGATAAAGCATTGGCATTACGTACGCCGGTCAACAGAAATTAAAAAGCAAGCACAAATATCGCGACCAATGACTCCAATCACCAAATGTCTGTCACTGTGTCGACTCAAGCTGTATTTGGACTTCCGGAACTTGAATTCAATATAGATTTTTTTTGTTTACATCCGTGTATTCATAAATTTCCATAATACAGCCTGGCTAAAATCTATTGGAAGGCATATCACGAAGATAAAGGAAACAAATTTGTGGACAAAAAATTAAACCAATCAATAACAGAGTTTGAACTAATGTACAGGTGTGATTTTCGGTCTGTAGAAGAAGTAATGCAAATGAAAACATACAAAGATTTTTGGCCATCATATTGATTATTATTTGCATTTGAATGAACTCTGAATTCTGTTATGTAACTGTGTGCCGTCTTTGGCAACGGCTATATTGAAAAGGGGTCAATATGGCCATTGCCGTCGGGGTCAGTTTGTACATGACAACAAATTTGATGAATAAAACGTGAGAGGGGACATATTGTACCCGGAATGAGAGGGAATTATTGCCGCGATCACATGAACTAACTAACCCTAACCCTAAAAACTCTGTGATGGTCTTCATTTGCTTGATTTTGTGTTGGGTGAAGCACAGTGGGAGCCAGAAATTGGGGTTAGCTGACCAAATTTGGTCAGCTAACCCCAATTCCTGGCCCCCACTGTACTTCACCCGATACAAAAACTAAGCAGTCGGAGATTGTGACAGTGATTTGAAGAAAGTGCAAATTTATATTATTTTAACCTTATTAGTTAGTCAGTGCCGCAATTACGGGGCGTCTGTGTTTTGTGTACGGCGATTTTGACGTCATCAGTTTGTGGCTATACCACTTGTAAAATGGTGCCTTGAGCTGTACTAAGCACTCTTTATTGTCGTGTAGCAGTGGTCCAATGTGGTGGCGCCTCTAGTTGCACAATTCACGTGTTGATAGTATTTTGGAAGATCTTTTCTGAGATCGGCTTTGTTGAAGTCTCCGACTATAATTGATACGGATTCGGGATGTTGATTTTCGTTCTGAGTTACGATGTCCGACAATTGATTAATGTCAGTGACAGTATTTGCTTGTGGTGGTATGTACACCGCCGTGAGAATGACAGAGGAATATTCCCTTGGTAGATAGAATGGTCTGCATTTAATTATAATAGATTCAAGTTCAGGAGTGCAAGTTTGACTGAGCACTTTGACATCTATACACCATGAATTGTTTACCATAAAACAAACACCATCTCCCTTTGTCTTGTTCGGAATCTTGAAAGAGCGGTCGGAACGGAATGTTGTGAAGCCAGGTGGCTGAATAGCCGTGTTACAGGTGTTAGGAATTGTAGGATCAAGCCACGTTTCCGAAAAACAGAAAACGCAACAGTTTTTGAAATCTCTTCTAATTTGTACGCTAAAATTGAGTTCATCAATTTTGTCGCAAATAGAACGAACATTTGCTAAGAAGATACTTGGTAACGGGGGCGGTGGTTACGCCGACGCAGCCTCACTAAAATACCTCCACGCCGTCCACGAGGTTTTTCATGCAAAGTGCTTTTTAATGCAATTACACAAATGTATCATAAAATCCACGAAAGCATACTTTGACGGAGACTAAGAAAGTTATAAGGAGTGCAAGACTATATTTTTTCATTAAATAGCAAAGATGGTAGCAGAAAATCGCCTGTTGAATTGTTAATTCTGGAAAATTATAATTGCGCAATATTTAATCATCAATGCAGGTCAGAGGTCATGGTATCAGGTTTGTCTGTCAGCCGATGACTCGAAGGTATAGGATAAGCTCATTAATCAAGTTTATCAATTTTAACGATTTTCTCACTTTTGTAATTTCCACTTGATGTAACCGAATATAAGATTTCTCTAAGATTAATTGCGAAAAGTTTCATTATTGCAGTCAACAGTTAGTCTTTTGAAAAGGTAAATCTCTCTCTCTCTCTCTCTCTCTCTCTCTCTCTCTCTCTCTCTCTCTCTCTCTCTCTCTCTTGTGTTGTGTTGTGTTGTGTTGTGTTGTGTTGTGTTGTGTTGTGTTGTGTTGTGTTGTGTTGTGTCGTGTTGTCACATTAGCATCGGTAATTTTATAAGTGATCGTAATTAGTATGTATGTATATATGTGGGCATGTGAGCTAAAACCGGGCTGCAGATAGAGCGGGGGACATGCTTATGTCTATCGTAACAGAAAAACCCACCTAGGTCTTTGAGATAAAGACAACGTAATGACCCAGAACTCGAGACCTGAATAAGTCACCAACACAACACAACACAACACAACACAACACAACACAACACAACACAACACAACACAACACAACACAACACAACACAACACAACACAACACAACACAACACAAGAGAGTATGAGCAGAGGTAACTAGACATAAACAAGCATTAGATCACAAAACTTAAAAAACACAACATATGAAATGTAAATGCTCCCGCGTTCCAGTATATATTGCAGTTGTCGGTAAATTGACATATTAATCTTACATTATTGCCATTCGTTTGTAACTGCATTATTTTTTCATAATCGAAACCACATGCAATGGTTTCCTTTCATGTCAATTTGGTGAGTACTTGAGCTAATTGACATGTAGCTTTTTCTATCCCACATCTCATAAATAAAAACGAAACACAAGATGAAAACATACAACACATTGTTGAAAATACGGTGACATGGGCTATCTGTCTTTGTACATTTACATAGGATATTTAGGAGGTTGATCAGCACGTTCTTGTATATAATTTCCTCAATCTTTACTAAGGTGGTATGCGCCTCGAAAGTGAAAGACTTAAACTTTTGCTCAAACTTTCCCAAATAAAACTTTCAATTATTCTCTTATCATATCAACAAAGCAAATTACCCATAATTTTACGATATTCAAAATGAGTCAAAATTCAAAATGGCCGCCATCCCATTGTTAACTCACAGGGGAAATTAAATTTTTCGAAAAAGTAGGCCGGTGAAAGTTTTTCTTTCTTCAAGAGCTTTAAAATGAGCCCTCATCAGCTGTAGATCAGAAAAGAATTTTAGAAATTTGAGAGTCCGAACATCTGTCCCCGAGGTGGGTTCTAGCTTAAAGACAACATAATAATGTGGACAGGTAGGACTAAATAATCGACGTATATCACTCACTGGAAACCCTTACTCTAAGTGCAAATCGATATGTACAACAACTGTTGTTACTGTAATAACTTAAACTTTCAAAGTATTCAGTGTCTTATCTGAGTTGCAAAATTTCCTAAGAAGAATCTAAAATTTATCCCTCAATGGCTTTGCGGAAAAATAAAAAAGCAAAGCCTTGTACGTTTAGCAAATGTAGAGATAGGCTTTCACATCGTAACTGTAAATAGTTGATCATTTTATTGTACATCTGCAGTTAGTCTAACTGAAAATAAATTGTTGAAGCTCTAGCTTGCAGATTAGACTGAAACGCATGGCCCACAATCAACAGGTGCAAGTTTTGCAGTTATTGATGTTCAATACATTTACACTGGCAGTAGATTGCTCGACAGAAGTATATAGCAACTCTGCAAATTGTGATGTTGCCAAGTTTAAAGAGGATTGTCGGCCGTGTGTGTGTGTGTGGGGGGGGATATAAGGGGACGATACAGTGGCAGTCTCGTTCAATTTGCCATCGTCGAATTGTCTGACTTAAGGGCAGTCGGAGATAATCGAACAGTGCGAATCTGTCGGGGGGGGGGATAGCGGAAGATCTCGGATTTCCTCATGTAAAGCGAATAAACTGTATTCGTTTTAGTTGTCTCATGAGAAAGTTCATATAGTAAAATAACCAGCAAGTTCGGACAGAGTAAAATGAGAATACGACAGGCTTGACATTCCTGTGATTGTTTAATACCATTCAAACAGAATTGTGAAGGCGGTTGAATCCGAGCATTTGAAATAGGAGGCGTTGTTATTCGCTGGTTCCATTTACCGTCTATAAAGAATAATTTCCTGCTAGGTTTGGAATGAGTCGATGTTCGGGTTTATTTGAAAAGCAAAAAAATTGACCAATGTCACATTGAGAAGTTTGAATCACTTTGATGGGCCTTAAACGAATCTCTGTTTGTCCTTTGGTCAACTCTTGACAATTTTTCGACAATAAGAGAGAGAGAGAGAGAGAGAGAGAGAGAGAGAGAGAGATTTACCTTTTCAAAAGACTAACTGTTGGCTGCAATAATGAAACTTTTCGCAATTAATCTCGGAGAAATCTTATATTCGGTTACATCAAGTGGAAATTACAAAAGTGAGAAAATCATTAAAATTGATTAACTTGATTAATGAGCTTATCCTATACCTTCGAGTCATCGGCTGACAGACAAACCTGATACCATGACCTCTGACCTGCATTGATGATTAAATATTGCGCAATTATAATTTTCAAGAATTAACAATTCAACAGGCGATTTTCTGCTGCCACCTTTTGCACTCCTTATTACTTTCTTAGTCTCCGTCAAAGTATGCTTTCGTGGATTTTATGATACATTTGTGTAATTGCATTAAAAAGCACTTTGCATGAAAAACCTCGTGTACATCTTTATATTTGACTTGTTTAGTTTACAACGGGTACATTATTCAGCTGTTACAGATATGAGACACTTCTTACCAAAATAACGCGAAAGTACAAATAAAAGAAGTAGTTACAGCGTAACCCAGTGTAATATGTAAGAAGCCCTAGCTTTATCGGCCCTGCTCATTAACCGCTTGCCTAGACCCTATTTGTCGCTTACGCCGTAAGCGACGAATTGGGTGTAGACTGATTAACCGCATGCAGACAACGTGCATTTAATCGCTATTCTTATACGTGGCAGCTTAATGGGGCTGTTTCGATGAAAATGGTTGTAACTTTGTCTGTGACAATATGCAGTATGCTCAAGACATTGTCAACCACGTCAATTCCACTTTCCGAGCTAAGCGAGTCTAATCTTGTTAAATCGCCTTTGCCCAGGGTGACCTGCTCAAGCCTTCGTTAACCTTTTAAGCACAATCGACAAATCCTAGACATCCTAACCGGGTTCTTCAAAAGGTGAAGATCCATTCAATATTGTGTAAATGCGTTATCAGTCCTTACAGTTGGTATTGCAAATTATTTTTCATTCCTCTGTGTCTGCCTGACGCAATTCTCTTATAATATGCAGCATCTCTTATTCATTGAGAGGTCTGACAACCCATGTAGACGGTTATGCATCTAGTTCATTGGTACACAGATGTTACACAATGATAGAAACTTTTCATTTTTCTTGTCACAACTTTCATGAAATTAGCAAAACTGCTGCAATATAAATCTAATTGCGTGTTCTTGTATCTTGAAATTTACAATCTCCTTCCACGATGATATTTCTCTAAACCACGCAAAACAAAATATTTTTTCCTAAGCAAAAAGGAGTAAAAAAATAAATAATCGAGCGAACGAACGAACGAAAAATAAGAATAAATAAATGCATGAGTAAATGACTAATAAATCATTAAAGGTAATATGCACCTCGAAAGTGAAAGACTTAAACTTTGCTCTAACTTTCCTCAGGGGATCTTTCAATCATTCTCTTTCAAAATCAAGAATAAAAATAGGGGGTAACCGTGCAAATTTTGGTACTAGAGAAACAAATTACCCAAGATTTACCGATATTAGAATTCAAAATGGCCGTCATCCCAGTTCTAACTCTATGGAGAAAAATAAAAATTTTCGAATTTCGAAAAACTAGGCCGGTGAAAAGATTTCTGTCACCAAGAGGTTTAAAATGAACCCCCACATGTAGTACATCAGAAAAGAATTGTAAAAGTTTGAGAGTCCGAATGTCTGTCCCCGAGGTGCCTTCTACCTTAAAAACACATGCCGAACATAAACTAACAGACAAACGAATTTAAGTAAATGCACCCGTGGCCACTAACAAGTAACCGTGGATTAAGCCTACTTGATGCAGTTAGAAATTCCGCTCCCAAGGGTTGTTAATGAGAGTTTACAATTGGCACCCTGTGTTCAATATCAAGACACAAGATACCACTTCCATATATCCTCTACTCACTAATTAACTGTAAATGTCCAACTGCATCTATTCCTAATTTATTCATTTAGTAGAAGCAACACCACATGGGTGCACTGCTATCAGCGTCACATAAACCTGTGTGCTTCGTGCAGTTGTATTTTGGGGAACTGAAATCAGCTGCACAGATTTTCCTAAACCTAAAGAGACACTGTGAATATACACAAGAAAATTCATTACAATCCGTAAGTTACAGTGAGACCGGGTTTTTCTTTTGGTTATTGTTTAGATACGACAGAAAGGTTTTCTCAACTAGACAGTTTTACAAGGACCAGTTTTATGAATGATAATGGTATCTCAGTCATGAACTCAGTCGTAGAATCTCATTGTTCATATATAATTCCTAGACCCTGACTTCATCAAGCGGGCTTGATCAACAATTAAGTGGCCACGGGTTTAAGTAAATAAGTCAATAGAATCAAATAAATAATAAATAAATAAATAAATAAATAAATAAATAAATAAATAAATAAATAAATAATAAATAAATAAATGACCATACATGATTAATGTCGGCTTCCCTTAAGATCATGATTATGATCAATTAGAGAAAATGCTATTGTTATTTACTTTATTAAAGATAGTTTATCAACTTTGGAGAATGAACGTAGATTGATTTTTACTGTTGCTCACATCATGGTTGACACTTTGATCAGCATATAACGCGAAGGAGTTTTATAGTAAATAAGATGACATACCTCAGACTAAATACCTATCAAAGAACTTTGTATAAATGATCATTGATGACTCAATATTCTGTATCTTATCTGCAAGTGAGACGAGATTCTTTTATTCGTGGCATGAGAAACTCAAAGTCGGGAAGTAGATAATTGAGCACGTGTACTAAAATAGTGTAAACTGTCTTGATTTCGCAATTGTAATCTCTAATACGATTAGAGACATGGAAATTGAACAAAGAGTACTTAGGCCACTGTAAATGCCCAACTCTGTTTAATCATATTTCTTTCGTTATAGCATGGGTTTAACTAAGCCTAAATCAGTGAGGTTTTGTCAAATCATCTCTATTGTCGCAGAGAGACAGGGAGTGGATTACGTCATTGATTTTATGGAATATCAAAACGTATGGTAGATTTTATCGTCGCATATTCTAAAACAGAGTATGGAAGAAAGTTAATATTATAGGATCACGCACTTGACATATTCGCGGAATAAGATTCTGTCTCCATGCAGGAATGGTCAGGTGCCGCCAACTTAGCTGTTCATGCAAAAATGTGTTCGTGCGAAAAGGTGTTCGTGCGAAGTTTTTCAGCGGGCGGGCAAATTTCAAAACTAATCAGCGGGCGGGGAGAAAAAATCTATATTTACTGTGGGCGGGGAAGAAATTTTACTATTTTCAGTGGGCGGGGAAAAAATTTTGACAGTGGGCACCGGAAGATACGTAGAGGGAGGGGAAAGCGGCGTGGTTGATAGAACTTGAGGGGAGAATCAGCGTCTAACTTAGAGGGGAGCTATGTTCCAAGCTGTACTGCCAGCTGCTCCCACGGTTTGCGTTGATCTGGGTTGCCTAGTAGGCATTTAGTTGGCAATGGGAAATTTCAGTAGTGGCGAGGGGGCAGAGGGGAGCTTGAAATGTTGTGGGGAGTGGGGAGCGGGCAGACTATAGGTACTGGAGGGCAGCGGGCATCAAAATTCAGTGGGAGGGCATATTTTCCGTGTATGCCAGTGGGAGGGTAGTTACGAACAGCTCTACTTTCCCCATTCAAATTTTGGGTCAAGGTCAAAAATACGAAAAATCGGTATATCAGCCTTCAAAGCATGTTTTGTGATGATTTTGCGAAATTCATGAAATTTACCGGTTGGCGAAACAACATTATCAATTCACTGGATGACAAGCAGTCCGGAAATCAACGGCGGAAATATCAACTGACAACACTAATGAAAGCACCATAAAAAAGACAATTTACTAGTGAAAATATCGCCGCTTAAAAGACTAAATTGACCCTGTTCACTGAATCTTTCTCTGACATCCAGATTAGATCGATATATAAGCATAGACCCTATAATTGAGGATACTAATGATAATTCAGAAAATAAACGTAATGCGTATAGTATAATCAATTTCCACGGTCGAGGAATCGTTTTTAACACGGTGACGTCACATATAACATGATATTTTAGGAGGGGCGATTTTGAAAGTCCTTCTGTCACAAATCCCATTTCGATAATTTTTGGAAGGATGGTATTTTGAGTGTATATGACAGCTGACATTAAAGTATGCTTATTTACTAGCCCCGAGCATACCTACTGTTTTTACGACAGGCGCGCCAGCTAAGCATAAAGTGGGTACGGCAGATCAAGTGCTGTACTTTTACAGACAAACATGAAAGACAGAGATCGCTTATAGAAACACCGTTTTCTCAAGGATGTTGCAACTTGACAACTCGCCTTTGTTTTCGTTTCTTTCTCTCACACATACCTTGCCACATCGGATAAAAGGATTAGATCAAAACTGTAAGACGATATCTCACTCAGCACGGCCCTAATGAAATGATCACTCGGCCTATCTCTGTGTAAACTTACACGTTGCGAAGACTAAATTTACCTCCAGCACAAAATGCCCGTCATTCTCGCACATGAGATAAATAGATGTAAAAATAAGCGGAATGCTAGAGGAGAGATTGTGTTTAGTATCATTGTCTACAGAATCATTTTAAACCCTCCTTTGTTATAAAGAAATATCATACAAGAAGATGACGATCGTAAAGTTTGTCGGTGTTTCTCTCTTTAATAAATGAATGAATGAGTGAAGATACTTCTTAAAGAAAGTTAATGCAGTCTCCCTTTGTGATATAGAAGAATCATACGAACCGCTTTTGCTGAAAGGAACGATGCAGATACAGAAGGCCCGTACTGCGAAACATTTTTACCCGTCGGCGGCGACTAGATAATTTTCTTGGGTAATATGACCGTGAACATTAGGTCCCAGCATACACTGAACTTTGCTAGGTCCTTCTCGTTATGTATACGTACAGGATTTGTAAAACACCTCGTCCAAGCGTGTCGTGATTGACGGTCACGTGGTCACGTTGTATGCATCATTGTGATACTGATAAATGCAAAGAGCAAGTTACCAGTCAACAGTTTCCAAAACTGTTGCAGGTGCCGTCTACGCATGCGCATTCTAGAACGCATAGAGAAGATGGCAGTGTCGTATGCGACTGAGACAAGTAGTGATACACTTCTCAATTTTGGTTAGATAGTTGAAGGAGGTGTGTTACAAAACACATATCGTCTGCTCATAGCATAGTTTGGTAGGTAATCCAATAAAAAATGAATAACATTTTATGTAATACAACAGTTCTAATTACAAATGATTAACTTGAACCGTTTTATCGCATTTCATGAATTTTATTTCCACAACATCTAAAAAAAGAATGAGATTGAATTTGAATTTTCAAACCAGTATAATAGTTTTAGCTTGTCAACACGATGTATATATTGTTTACAATTGAATTGTAATACGTATAAGCATTAACTTGTCAACAATAGCATGCGATCTACATATGTACCGATTGGGCTGACTAGCCCAACTCTATGGACCTCAACGTGCTAATAATGGAAATAGAACAAGAAACTGCGGTTAAAAAGGTAAAAAGTAGTGAAAACTTAGTGAAAAAATCATCCAAAGTTACAACTGCAGGCCCTTTAAGAACCTAAAGCGCTTTCTACCTCTTTGAATTGCCGAAAGCGGCCGTCGGCTTACTTGTTAAATTTCCTCGGGGATATACATTCACTGTCAGTGGCAACACTTAATGAAGCAGTATATATAAGACTCAGAGTGGTAGAGTGGTTTAACCCGGATACCTTCGTTATGAAGCGCTGACTATAAAATAAGCTACATTAGACTTTGATTTCTGACGCTTAAAGAAATTGATCAGACATCAACACATTTGTATGCCTCATTAACAAACAGCTCCTGTCATGTCAGGTGATTTTTTTGTATTTGAAGATGTTTTACAGGTAACAGTAGAGAAGGGTTACAGCGCTTGTCAGAAACATGTAATAGCACAGTTCTGAATTATCGTTTATCATCGGCAGTATTCCATTTAAGACAATGAATCTCTAATTTGCTATTCCATACTCTGAGGCAAAATCAAATGTGTCTCTGTTGACCCGACTAACCCTATTTATAATCCTCCGACCCTAAACTTATTTCTCATTTCAAAAATCATGCACAATTTTGCCGAATTTTGCTGGTTTTTGATGGATCACACTGAAATAAAAAATTCAAAAATTAAGAAAGTTTCAAGCCGACCTACACTAGTCTATTTCCTACCAGTGAGGGCTTGACAACAGAAACGCACGATTGTTTTCTTAAGCCTGAATTGGTAGCTGTGTTTACTTCGCAGCAAAGACAGAGAAAATGATGGCTTACTATTATCACTGTCAATGCGTAAACAAAGCGTTTTTTTACAAGTAATAGATGATTATAAATATTATAAATAATCGGGTAACTTGTACCTCCAACAAAAGTACATAGTGAAGGCGAGATCTCACACCAAGAAAATGAGACTCCTTGTAGATATTAAATTCGTTCAGACAGAGATTGTGATTTTGACCTTGATCAAGCCATGAAAATATCACGCTTAAACTGGTCGATTGACTTCACTGAGATTGTGAATTATCTTAAAAATTGAGCGATAAGCAAATACCTCGCTCTCTCTTTCAAAGCGAGCACAACTGTGATTACCGAGATAAAAATTTCGGATCTTATAATCATGTCTTAAAGGGCCATTATTTGTAACTTGTCGGAGGCTCATATTTGTTGCAAAATGTTGTTTTACGAAGAAACAAACATGATTAGTGATGTTATAGCCACATAAAACTGCTAATTTTGTTTAAACGTGTTGCCCTTCCGAGCTCGTTTGTTGACGTCTGGCATGCTCAGCGTGCTGGGGAGAACAAAGATAATGTTGACGCCGCGATCACGCGATATGTACAAGTTCACGTTTATTGCGGGATCAAAACAACATTGCGTCGTTGAAGGCAGACATCTGGCTACGCAATGTGCTCGGACAATGGACTACGACGTAAGTACCGGGCATAAGTAGTGAATATTTATTTTGAAATTGCTGTAAATGGCTCGCGCAGGTGCAGAAGAATGCCTATGTTGCAATCCGCGTGTCAACAGAGTTTGTATTTCTGTCCGGACAAAAATTGAAATTTTCGTTGTAAAATCACATGTTATTTAGTTGTAGGGCATGTAATGTTTCCGAACAATATGCGATTCTATGTTATTTGACAGGCTATTCAACATGAGCCAGTGATCATTTCAATCAAAACTAACGGAAAAATCTCCAGAAGATACAGCTAATGGAACTTTAACTTTGATGATCATGATGTCCATAAATTTGACACCAACATGATTTAAAAAAAATACTCATGACGGCGGAGGCAGGGCTGGTAAATGTTTAAAACGACATCAGATAAGTTTGTGACGTCACGCCAGGTGCGGAGACAAAAATGGACGATAACCCGAGACGAATCACCTGGTACGTCATCACAGGTTCGTACGCCGTTGTATGCTATCAACTACTCTACCTCGTTGCTGGCATAACGGAACAACGCCTGCTCGTCAAAGTGCAGTCTCTCCATTTGTCGGCGTCTACTACGAGAAGAAGAAAATGAACCCTCAGATTCTTATGAGAGTCTTCGTGATTCACTCACTCGCTGTTTCTCGTCAATCATCGGGAGCAGAGGCTGCCAATTTCAAGATGGGAATGATCGTGCCCACAGGCCCCGCATTTGAGCAGTCGTTCGCATGGGAGACCGGCGCAAGTGCCACAACGATAGCAATCGAGAAAATAACGGCAGATCCATCACTTCTAGTCGGGCATACATTCAGGTCAGTCACATTAAAAAGCCGTCCTTTTGTGAATCCTGTGATACAGCTTGGTCATTCAACAGCATTTGAAATATGCCTCGTATTTCTATCGCCCCTCACGTCAATACTTTAAGTGAGAGAAAAAGAAAATCGCATCGCCTAATGTACTGTTTGCCGAGGGCATGTAAAACGCGAATTCGATAGAAAAAATATGTAACATACACTCAATCTCAAGCTTTCAGTGTCGTTAAATCTTGTTTTCGACATCATCGTTGTTGACCACGATTGCGCATCAAACACTTTAAGCGAGAGGAAAATCGGAAACATCTTCGGTTCCTGTTGAAATAATTTCAAATTCTGAATAATTTTGAGTATTGTCTTGGCAACTAGGCTCTATTTATCCCCTGTATAACGTGGTTGTGACTATGACAAGACGATAACAACGCTGAGCATGAGCGTCCACCGCTCAGCATTACTAACCAAGTTGTGAGCGATGTCGGTGATAACGCATGTCTTGCCAGGTATTGCGAAATCAGAATGAACAGAAATCGTGAGTCGTGTCGATCGAAATCGAGTTACTAGTATTCAGTTGTTCAACCTTTATGGTGACGAAACTATTTTAATGGAAGATTGCGACTATTGAACCTGTTCCGTGAGAAAAAATTGCAACTATTTAACCTGTTCCGTGAGAAACGTTCCATGGATTGGATTTGTTGTTGTTGTTGGGGGGGGGGGGGGGGGGTTTAGACTCAAGCTTGATAAGATTCAAACAAAATTTGAATTTTTAAACAAGAAAGATCACAGTAAGCGCCTCATTCGCATGTGATTGATTGCTCTTTTTAAAACTTTAAAAGTGAAAGTAGACTTATGTTAGTGCCATCAATTCTTTACTTTGACTGATGTAATTTTCAAATAAAAATATATCGATCACCCGTTTTCTACCTCCATAGTCTACAGCCATGAAGCGGAAAAACATTAGATCATGGTACATACCATTGTAAAATCTTGATCAGCAAAGATTGCTGAGAAAAAATATGTTAATCATAAAGTAGTAAATTGGCCTTTTTGCCCGATTTCACACTAAACTTCAAACGTCGAAGAAATGTGACACTCACAGCCACACGGCATGGTAATCTCGCTTTCAGTATTGTAGAAGTACGGCGCGCCAAATGTTTCAAAAATATTTATCGTCATAGAGTAAAAATAAACTGTCAAATTTTCTTTCTAAAAACAAGTCTTAAAGTGTATGAATAATAAGAAAAAAGTTCTTTCGTCCATATCATTGCATTTTATTAATGTACCTTTTCATAAAAATAGCATTCATTTGAAAATACGTGTCATTAAATATTTGAATGTGCCTGTACAGAGAAAGATGACGTGCAACCGTCTTTTTTGATTGAAATAAAAATTCGATGGAATTACAGAAGAATATAAACGAGAAAAGTATTATTGCAAAAAAAGGGCAGAATGTTATGTAATGCTTAATTGTAAAATATTCTTTAAACCGTAATGAGAAGATAAACTTTTCAAAAATTTGGAAATACCATACTCCCATACTTATTGACGTACACATACACGTGTATTTGATATAAAGGTGCAATGAATGCTGATTATAAGGGAAAAAAAGAAAAAAATCAAGCACACACAAAAAATATTGAAATGATTAAAACAAAACCACAAATAGTACTTGCACTACTACAATAAACAAAACGAACCACCATCAGGTCTGACTAAAAAAAGAAAGAGAATCACAATTGAAAAGTCGACCGAGATCGCGCCGGCGTTGAGGCTGTAAAGAAACCAAAACGAGGTCAGCTTGGAAAAAAAAACCAAAGCGAGGTTACAAAAAAAAAAAAAAAAAAAAAAAAAAAAAAAAAAAAAAAAAAAAAGAGCTTACCAAAAAAAAAAAAAAAAAAAAAATCAGTAGAAAAAAAAGAGGCCCGTTCGAGAAAAGAAAACAGAGTGGAACACCCCGCAGAAAAAGCCCAACATGAAAATTGAATAATTGTCAACGTCATGATTGTTACAGTTTAATGCCAAAGGGTTTGGGATCATCACACTCGGATGTTGGACATGATATTTGGGGTATTTCAGCGATAACTCTCAGCTTCTAGTCTTCAATATCATCTCATGGACGTCCAAGTTACCGACACGTCCCATTCTATATTAAACAGTTACCAGTTTTGGTTAAAAGTGGACAAAAACTCGTTGTGGTTCGTCGGCTGCCAGCGGTCCCCTCGTTCCAATGTACACTCGAGGTAAGCCAGCGGCCGGCGGTCCCATCGATAGTACAGTGGGCCTACACGCCGGCAACCAGCGATCCCCTCGCTGTAAAGTGTAGGACCGCCTCTCCCAAACCATAGACAGTCTGTGCCCAAACCCCAACAAAACGATGGCTTGCCGCTAGCCCACGGTTACGTGTGGTTCGATACACAGCGGCCGCCGTGTGGGTATGCATAGTAAAATTGCATACCACGCAGCACGCTGCGGCTAGTTCTGCATGGCAGGGCTGCGTGTTACCGGCCTGACACGGCCTCCCGTATAACGCCGGTAACACGTACACAGCCTGCCATGCAAAGCTAGCAGCGGCCGCTATGTATCGAACCACAAACGTATCCCGTGGGTTTAGCTTCTAAACGGAGTGTGGCAAAGGCAAAAATACTCGGGCTAAAACACTCCGTTTAAATTCGAGGCAACGTTTTCACTAGTACCTGTAGAACGCGAACGCGCCCGACTTGACAAACACTGATCAAGCAGCCGCTATTTCTCTGTACACTGTAGCTCATAGCTCAACACAACCAGCAAAGGGAGTGGTAGGGCTACGGAACCGCAGCAAGGCCGGGCTGTGAGTTACCGGCGTTATACGGCCAGGCCGTATAACACCGGCGTTATACGGCCAGGCCGTATAACGCCGGTAACTCACAGCCCTGCCCTGCCACCAAGAGCTATGTATAGGCTACTGCACAAATATCGTAGCGCCATATATTGGACTGTGTGGATATAAAGATTTCTGCAATGGGGATCGACATGTCGTGTATGTGCCTGTCTAGCCCTGCGAGTATAGTGAGAGTGTCTGGCGTTGCGAAGGCCGGACACTCTCGCCATACTCGTAGTCGTAAGGTAAGGCTTGTACAGTTGTGTCGCTTGTCTTGTCGAACACGGAAAGCGATGGACGTTCTCTCAACACGCGGCAGATTTCTTCAAAACTATTCATTTTATCATGATTTATGTGATCTTTGAGGATAGACGAGGAATTAGCAAACAACGAGATGGTTTATTATCATGGTATTTGAACCCGATGTATCGAACCATACGTATAAAACTATGTAGAAATCATGTAGGCCAAACGGCGATGACAGTGCGGCTCGGTGGAAGGCCTGCAGTGGGCTCCCTGCCATACCGCGCTTAAGGCATCGATATGTTCGCAGTGTTGCTATGAAGGGTCATGGGTTGTACGTCTCGCTCGTGATCTGACCTGTGGACTGCCTGAAATTGGCTCAGTTAACTTGACTCTCTGGAACTATTCACTGTTAACTTGGACGTTCTTTAGGTGATATTGCCCACTTCATTTCATCAAGTATGGTTTCAAGTAGAGCAGGGCCCAGCCAAACAGAGCTAGGTTTCAAGATGTCACGTTATCACTGAAAGGCTCCATTAATATTTCGTCAAACATTGGAGTATGTGGTGATCGGATTCCCCGCTGTTGGGGATTCATTGATCGAAGGAAACGTGAACCATGAGTTTTTTGAATAAAATAATTGTAATTTCGGGCTTGTTTTTTTTCTGTGGCGAGTGCTTGTTTTTTTCTTGTTTTTTCTTTTTTCTTTTTTTTTTTTTTTTTTGCTGTGGCGAGTCCTCATTTATTTTTTTCTTTCCACAGGCCTACGCGTTTTTTTGTATCTCTGTTCATGGCATTTTTTTTATTTTTTCGTTTTTATTTTATTTTATTTTATTTTTTTGTAGATGAGATCCACTTTTGTCTAGAGCCATCACTGCCGAATTTTTTCTCTGATTTTCTCTCTTTACTGTCAAAGCGGCTGGTGATTCATATTATATTTTTGATTATGTATAATACGTTTATTATGAGACGTAGTGCTTATTAATTTTCTGAAGTACATAAATAATTTTATGTATGCATGGCTTTTTTTGTCTGATTCTTTACAATTATTTTCTGTATGTGGTTCACGTTTTTATTTTTTGTACTTTTTTCAAAGTGGTAGTAGTGATTTTTAGTGATTTTCTTGTGAATTTTGTGGACGTATCACTGTATAACATATTTTTCTTTTTCTTTTTGTAAAATCAGCACTCATTGCACCTTTTTCGCGAACTTATATACGTGTATGTATGTCGGTAAGTATGGATGTATGACTTTTTCAAATCGTTGAAAATTGTTTATTTCCTAATTACGCTTAAAAGATTTTTTCTCAAGTTAAAATGAAGTATTAATGACATTTCCGTCTTTTGTTTTTTAATTATACTTTTCTACTTATTTCCTCCTAATGAGACCGAATTTTTATTTCAATTGAGAAAGACAGTTTATTTTTGCACTGAATCGATAAATATTTTGTGAAACATTTGGCGCGCCGTAGTAGAACACTCCCCTAAAAGGTAATCTGATGACACTTTGTGAAGGTCAAAGAGAACATGTAGCACGTCGACCTTGTCAGTGGTTTTTGAAAATTTAGAGGATGAAATCAAACGCCCGTTCCACCCTTCAGTTAATTTCGGAGTATCCCGATTTAAATGAGATTGAACACTTCATTCTTGTACAACAATTGTACAACAATGATCGTTACTTCCGCAGGGCAAAATTACTTCGCAACGCATGCGCATACGACAGACGGCCATGTGACTGTCATATCGACTTTTCTCCGTATCTACATGTATTTCTCGAATATGACTCAGATGGTCGCCTTTCTTTGAAGTTTAAATGGTCAGAAGCTGTAACTTTTGATTACTTTTTCCACTATTTTTGTTTTAATGTCAAACAAAATATATTTTTAGTATTCGCCATAGCTGAATTATTTATTTGTACAACTTCGTAAAAGTTAATTTTTTCCTATAAAGTTGACACAGCGATAGCAGCCAATTTGAATTTCAAATGTAGGAAAGTAGTGGGTAATATTTCTATTGTACTAAAAGCTGCACAGTGACCCATGACTTTTATTCTTGATTTGGAAAGCGAATGGTTAAAAGTTTCTTTAAGGAAAGTTTGGGCAACAGTAAGTTTTGAGAAGTGTGCTAGCATAATGGTTTAGAAATCTTGTACGTTGCTGTGTCACGTTAGAGATAACGAGAAGGAACGATTAAACATGCATGGATCTTTGAACACTCGTAGATGAAAGCTGAAAACGCATTCGAGAACGTCGAGTCTGCATAAAATAGAATGAAATCATCTCTGATTTGCTCCACCAATCAATATCTACGAGACAGAATGGAATAGGTACCAGCTTTGTCATTGCAGTTTATGAAAAATACGTACAAAAAATTCGCCGAGGAAATCTTTGTCGTCCTTGTAAGACTATGTTCAAAAATAACTTTATCCGAGAATGTGTTGAAGGTGAATGAAAATGCAAAGTGAATACAGCTAAATCTTATCACGTTGAAATAGAAACATTTCATTATTTTCTTTCGACTTTTTAATGTATATTTGGTTTTCACTTGAATGTCACCTTTAATTACTTCGTTACAATCACTTTTCTGCATACATTTCCTGTATTTAACGATGGTAGACGATTCAATACATTTGATTTGCATCATGTCATTGTTGTCTTGGTACTTTCACCTTCGGTGCAAAACATGATTTGATAAATCTTTAAAAACGTTTATAACAAAAAACGAATTTAAGCAATAGACTATCCCCATGAGTAATGAAATCCAGTTGTGTTTAGCTGTTTTCTGTGTCTAATTTTTACTCTGAGTATAGTGTCTTGGATTGATCGACAAAGTCTCTCATAATACAACATTTGTACCTCGCCTGCAAGTTCACACATAACGTTGCTGGTTTTTGTCACGACAATGTAAACCCCACAGAGAGTCCGGTCACCCTCATATCTGGCCGATACGCAGGAACAGACCGGCGATACCGAGCTATTCAAGTCTTGTTTGCTCTCTTCTAGACTTTAAAGCGTATCACATGTGTCCCGCGTCTATCCAAAGTACATTGACAAAATATAAACCATCACAAAGAACTGTCACTGTTCTACCGATATCTTTTAAGGAATGAAAAGTATAGCATACTTGTTAGACAAAAATCACTCTTATCTCCCTCGTTTCTAAATGTCCCGAGTGATTTAAATTTATGCATATCACCATACCGAACGTTCTGATCTTACATTGTAACAGTAAAGTCAATCGGAAAAAATGAGATTAGAAAATGTTATCTAGGTGTTAACATGTCGTATCAGCAGTTATGGTCGTATCTAAGCCTTGAGTTCGTCCTACACTGTGGTGAAAATAACCCCGGTGGAATTGATATCCGTGCAGGCCCACCAGGGCATTGCTAGCCTTAGGCAATCTTTGGTTCTGTGCAGTATCGAGTTGGACGTTGGAGTCACAACAACTTTCGATTAAATGGCAAGTCGCTGTAACTTTTGATGATTTTTTCAATATTTATTTTTAGTGATTTTTTAAATATTTCAATAGTTTCGTATGTTATTGCATGTTCTTGTTCTACTCCCAAAACATGTGTATAACCCCTACTATTTATCTTGTCAACGCAGCATTTATAAGTGTAAAATGCACTGTTATTCTGCTTCATCCTCCTACTTACCTGTCACTATTACTTTTGGGTTATCTCATTTGCTGCCTTCCAGAACGAGGCAAAAATTTAAATACACGTGATCTCATCCCAGGCGGAAACCGCCATGAGATTCCATATTCAAACAGTTCTCATTTGCCTCGGTGTGTGAAAACACACCGTGTTTCAGCCTTCCAGTATATGGTTTTTTGACGTCCGTTTTTGCTCTACTGTTCCTTCCTGGGAGCGTGAGTTACGGTATCGTCTATTATTTCCTGTTTATTTGCTCTCTTTTAGCAGTCAGTTTGGTTTGACGGTAGTTTTTCAGGCCGTTTGAAGTTCTGCTTTGAGTTTCTGTAGCAAGTGTGTGTTGCTATTGTTTGCTTTCCACGCTCTTGAATGCAGTGACGTGTTTGGTCAGTCTGCAGCTGTGCGAGCCATTTTCTCGTGCATTGTGTATTGTACTTATGGTAATTTATCGCGCTGGTTTTTGTGTACTGTAGGTTTACCGGTTCTGCTTGTATCATGGACCTATGTGATGTTCCTGTGAGTGACGGTTCTAAGGTTTGCGCTGCAGCTAGATGTAGGAAGATTATTCCTGCTGATGACAGCCATGACAAGTGTCTTGCATGTCGCAAGTGTTCAAAGGCTAAGCCTTGTGATATTTGCAAGGATTGGTCGGATGAACTATGGCGCATTTTACATAATCCTGAATTGCTGCAAGGTAGGCAAACTTCAAAAGGTAAGTCTCAGAAGGACAAGTCCAGGAAGTCGGCTAGTAGTGCAGCTGCTAGTTTGCCCTCTGACGAGTCGTATGTTTCTAAGGACGAGATTGAGGGTATTCTGGACACTAGATTTGAGCAATTTTCGGAGAAGGTTTCTTCTTTGTTGGCTGGTTTTCTTGCTCAATCTCAGAGTGCTGGTGTAGCAGAGGGCAATTATGTGGAGCCCCAACACCAAAAGCACAGTCTGAATAGGGATTTACATGTGGACCCTACAGAGGTGATAAGTAATCGGGAGACGGCAACTGTGTCGGGAGTTGTTCCACAGCCGTCCTACAAGTATAGAGATCCTGATTCTGTTTCTTTGTTTGCTCCGAGTGATCTTGATGAGAGCGCAGATGGAGACGGTCATTCTATGTCTAAGTCACAGGATTATGTGCGAAGTGACATTGCTCATTCTGATACTCATTCAGAAATTTCTACTACTGATGCTGACATGTCAGAAGCTTTGTCTGGGAAATGGCATGACATTATTAACATTATTGGCAATGTGCTTGGCTGTACAAAAGATGATAGCAATCATAGTCAACGTCAGTCTTTTTACTTGGTGGAGATAGTACAGTTACAGGTGCTCGTTTGCCCATTGAGGGACTGATTGTACAAAGATGGACAGCTATTGAGAAGAGTTTGCCCAGAGTGTCTAAGTACACAAAGTCTGTAGACAAGAATTTCAGGTTCCTTGAGAAAGACTTTGAGGAGTTTGCCAGAGCGCCTAGTGTAGAAAGTTTTGTCCACACTAAATTGGCGGCTGATAAGAAACATTTTTCAGCTAAGGATTTGAGAAGTTTTACCAATAAGGCTGATCTGGACATCTTATGGTAGATAAAGCTCTGAGAGTTTTACTGAGATGCATTTCACATTCATTGTTGGCAACTGCTTTTGTACATACGGCAGTTTCGCCAGGCTCTAATATTCCTGATGACCAATTGTGTAAGGGTTTGGAATTTTTGAAGTTTTCTCCAACTTTTTCAGCAGATCAACTCTTGCGTGCCATTGCTTTGTCAGTTTCTGCCAGAAGAGAATTATTCCTTGATCAGATGGATTTTCCTGCTAGATCAACTCGAAATCGTTTGACTAAGCTTCCTATTCGGGGTGATAAACTCTTCCATGGAGAAGTCTCAGATATTTTTCACCAGGAAGCTGAAGCAGCTAGAGATGTTAGGGAAATAGTCTCCCTTTCTAGACCACGTCAGGGAGTTAAGCGACCTGCTTCTTTTCAGCCAAAGTCGCAGCCTTCCGCTAAACTAAACAGACTTTCTGCAAAGAAGTCTGTTTCTGCTACACCTAGTAATTACTTTAAGGGTAAAAGGGATAATAAGGGCTTTAGACCACCAGTGCCGCCCTTTCCGGATAAGCCCAGAGACCATTCTTTTAAACAATGACGGTTTGCCAGGGGCTCAGTGTGTAAATCTAGCACAGTTAATTCAAATTCCATTTCCGGAGGTGCCAGTAGGGGGAAGATTATCTCTTTTCAGTCAGCACTGGGCCAAGATAACCAACGACCCGTGGGTGTTAGGGGTAGTTTCAGAAGGTTATCGATTGGAATTTCTTCAAGTTCCCCCTCTTACAAGCAAGGTTATAAATTTTCCTCTTCCGTCGGGTTTAGGAAGAGAATGCTATCCTTCAGGAAATAGATTCATTAATCTCAAAGAGGGCTATCGAGCCTGTCACAGACAGATCAAAAGGTTTTTACAGCTCAATGTTTCTAATTCCAAAGAGATCAGGGGGTTGGAGACCAATTTTAAATCTCCGCCCGTTAAACCATTTTCTCAAAAAGAAACACTTCAAGATGGAAACTCTACGTTCCGTATTATCGGATCTGCAAAAGGGGATTATGCAGTTTCAATCGATCTAACAGACGCTTATCAACATATCCTTATTCACCCAGACTGCAGACATTTTCTCAGGTTTGCAGTGCAGGGCAAGGTGTTTCAGTTTCGGACACTGCCTTTCGGTCTGTCGTCAGCACCCCGTGTGTTTACCAAGGTCACAGCAGTTTTGGGTGCCTTTCTTCGAAAGCAACAAATTTATGTCCACATGTATCTGGACGATTGGCTAGCCAGGCAGACGCAGATCAGGTTATTGCAGCGGGATACAGCACGTATTTTAAGGACAGCTGTCAGTCTAGGTTGGCTACCAAACGAAAAGAAGTCAGAACTTTGCCCCAGTCAGAGGGAAGTAGATTTGGAGGAAGGAATTGCTACTCCAATTCCAGAGCATTTTCTAGCTATTTGCGAAATGGTAAGTCATCTCTTGCCCGGCAGTTTTCAGACGGCGCGGCATTTTCTTCGCCTCCTAGGTCTTATGGCATCTTGCGTTCAGCTCATACCATTGGCAAGGTTGAACATGAGGCCAGTGCAAATATTCCTTCTGTCTCAATGGAGACCACATCAGAATCCTCTAAGTCATCCTATAAGGGTAGACGCCCTGTTAATACAGCATCTTCATTGATGGACCAACAGAGTCAATTTTTTCAAGGGAGTTTCACTGTCCCTGGAGCCCCCAGAGGTTACAATAACCACGGATGCTTCAATGCAAAAGTTGGGGGCTCATATGGGAGATTTTACCATTTCAGGAGTCTGGTCAGTAGCCCAGAGACAAGAGCACATAAACTTTCTCGAGCTTCAGGCAGTATGGAAAGTTTAAAGGCCTTCGTCCGTCATATCTTAGGGAGATTGGTTCTTGTAAGGTCAGACAATTCAACCGTAGTATCATATTTGAACAGGCAAGGGGGAACACGGTCTCCATCTCTCTGCATCCTCACTTGCATCTAATGAATTGGTGCATTATCAGAAATATCAGGATCAGGGCAGCTCACATACCAGGCAGGTGCAATCTGATAGCAGATGCTCTGTCCAGGAGACGACCTATCCCAACAGAGTGGATGTTAAAACATCAGGTGGTAGAGTCCCTTTTCAAGGTGTTAGACAGGCCTCACATAGATCTGTTTGCAACCGCACACAATGCCCACCTGCAGGTGTATTGTTCTCCAGTTCCAGACCAAAGAGCAGAGGCAGTGGATGCCTTTTCAGTTCCCTGGACAAACATGTTCGCATACGCGTTTCCTCCAGTGTCTCTGATTCCAAGAGTACTAAGCAAGATGAGACACGAGGAGTGTGTTGTCATTCTGATAGCGCCGAATTGGCCAAGACAACCGTGGTTTCCTCGATTGCTGGAGTTGCTAATAGAGATTCCAATAAAGCTACCAGAGACCCCAGACATTCTGAGCCAACCGTTGTCGGGTTTTCTTCACCCAGATCCATCAGTCCTCCAGTTGACTGCTTGGAAACTGTCAAGAAACGTTTTTGCTCAGAGGGATTTTCAGCGAGAGCTGCAGAATATGCAGCGAACTCTCGTAGATCATCAACCATTAAATCATACAATTACAGGTTCAGAGTATTCAGTGATTGGTGCAAAGAACATGATGTCGATCCCATGCATCCACCTCTAAGTTCTGTGGGTGATTTTCTGGTTTTTCTTTTTGAGGCTAGAGGTCTAAAGCCCCAAACTATTTAACATATCGTGCAGCGTTGAGTTCTTTCCTTCCTAGTTATGGTGAACATAGTGTAGGTCAGCATCCTCTTTTGGATAGTCTGATGAAAGGGTTTTTGTTAAGCGTCTCCTCAGAGGAGACTTTTGCCTTCTTGGAGTCTTCCTTTAGTGTTAGACTCATTAAGGCCAGCTCCTTACGAGCCTATTAGTGAATCTGGTTTGAAGTATTTAACTATGAAGACTGTTTTTCTCATAGCTGTGGCGTCTGGGCGTAGACGTAGTGAGATTCACGCTTTGTCTATCAACAGTGCTTATCTCAGATGGGAGCCTACAGGTGTTAGATTGTTGCCTAGAGCAGGTTTTCTGCAAAGAATGAATCTGTATCTCGTGTTGATACAGAGATATTCATTCCGAGTCTTGAAATATTTCAAGTGATCCTCAGGATAAACTTATTTGTCCTTGTAGGGCTCTTCGTTACTACATTAAGATGACTGCACACCTTCGTGGTAATACAGAACAGTTGTTTATTAAGGTGTCTCCAGGTCAACATGGTCCAGCATCCAAGGACACTATTTCTAGATGGTTAAGGGATACAATCCAACTTGCCTATGATTCTTCCGATGGCCATTGTAGACTTGTACATTCCATCAGAGCACATGATACGCGAGCTATGGCTGCCTCGTGGGCTTTGTTTAAAGGAGTGTCAGTGGATGACATTTGTAAAGCTGGTTTTGGGCTTCTCCAAATACCTTTATTAACTTTTACCTCAAGGATGTGCCTATGGAAGCTAGTTTTGCTTTAGGTTCTTTGAGGTGTGGTTCTACCTAGGTTGGGAGTATTTGTTTGACATACCCTCCTCCAATTAAGCTTTGGATTCTGTGTAACCCAAAAGTAATAGTGACAGGTAAGTAGGAGGATGAAGCAGAATGAAAGTTTCCCCCCAGGAAACATCTTTCTGCGAGAACTCCTACTTACCTGTCACTCCTCCCTCCCTCCTCCCCACTATTTTGATAGTCTATTATGGAGGTTGAGAACTGTTTGAATATGGAATCTCATGGCGGTTTCCGCCTGGGATGAGATCACGTGTATTTAAATTTTTGCCTCGTTCTGGAAGGCAGCAAATGAGATAACCCAAAAGTAATAGTGACAGGTAAGTAGGAGTTCTCGCAGAAAGATGTTTCCTGGGGGGAAACTTTCATTCTTTACATTAGAATTCTATTCCGGACCAGAATTATCAAGTCCTTTAGGTCAACCAGAATCCTTCCAATGGGTTTGTAACTAATAAGACCAAGAATAAGAAATCAAACTGTTGAAATAATTAATGTAAGAGATATATAACAGATAGAGAAATCAGTAATTATATAACAGACAAAGAGACATCCGAACTAAAACTGTTTCATTTATCTACACACACGGCAATTGCTAAAGACTTCTAAAATCTTTGAAGTTAGCATGATCTTTGCTTGATGTTTGGTATAATCGTCACAGGTTCTTGCTTATTAAATTATTAATAACTGATGACGTACTTGGTGGTCCAGTCTAGAACTTATCCACCGGAGTGCCATTATTACGGCGCGCCAAATGTTTCAAAAATATTTATCGATTCAGTGCAAAAATAAACTGTCTTTCTCGATTGAAATAAAAACAAGTCATCGTTGATGACACAGTCCCCACTTGTTAATGGGTGCTTTGATTACAGGTCCTCAGAGAGGATAGAGTCCTCTTCATTAGGTCTGTGATAAAAATACTTTTGAATAAATTCGCTTGATACATGTCTGAGTTGTAGTTCAGGACATGAAAAAATCGTAATAAAATGGCCACATGGTGGCCATATTGGATCGAATCACAAAACAAATCAATGTGCATATGTATGACACAGGTCAATGTCCTTGTACCAACTTTGATTAAAATCGGTTGAAATATGCCTGAGTTATGGCTTTGTACATGAAAAAATCATAACAAAATGGCCGCACAGCAGCCATATTGGATCGTATCACAAAACAAATTAAGATGCATATGTATGACATTGGTCAATCTGCTTGTACCAACTTTGAATAAATTTGCTTGATACATGTCTGAGTTATGGTTCTGGACATGAAAAAACGTAATAAACTGGCCACACGGCGGCCATATTGGATTGTATCACAAAACAAGTCAATGTGCATATGTATGACATTGGTCGATGTCCTTGTACCAAGTTTGAATAAAATTGGTTGACATATGCCTGAGTTATGGCTCTGTACATGAAAAAATCGTAACAAAATGGCCGCACGGCGGCCATATTGGATCATATCACAAAACAGATTGATGTGCATAGCTATGACATTGGTCAATGTCCTTGTACCAACTTTGAATAAAATCTGTAGAAACATGCCTGAGTAATGGCTCTGTACATGAAAAAATCGTAATAAAATGGCCGCCTGGCGGCCATATTGGATCGTATCACAAAACAAATTGACGTGCATATGTACGACATATGTCAATGTCCTTGTACCAATTTTGAATAAAATCGGTTGAGATATGCCTGAGTTATGGCTCTGTACATGAAAAAATCGTAACAAAATGGCCGCACGGCGGCCATATTGGATCGTATCACAAAAAGAATTGACGTGCATATCTATGACATTGGTCAATGTCCTTGTACCAACTTTGAATAAAATCAGTTGAAACATGCCTGAATTATGGCTCTGTACATGAAAAAATCGTAATAAAATGGCCGCCTGGCAGCCATATTGGATCGTATCACAAAACAAATCAACGTGCATCTGTATGACATATGAAGTAATCCTTGTACTAAGTTTGAATGAAATTGCTTCAGGCATCTCTGAGATATCTGCGTGAACGGACGGACGCACGAACGCACGGACGCACGCACGGACGCACGCACACACGCACGGACATGACCAAACCTATAAGTCCCCCCGGACGGTGTCCGTGGGGACTAATTAGGTGTCATTACGGAAGGAAATAAGTAAGAAAAGTATAATTAAAAACCAAAAGACAGAAATGTCATTTAATACTTCATTTTAACTTGAGAATATTCTTTAAAGCGTAATTAGGAAATAAACAATTTTAAATGATATGAAAAAGTCATACATCCATACCTACCGACATACGTACACGTATAATAGTTCGCGTAAAAGGTGCAATGAGTGCTGATTTTACAAAAAAAGTAAAATATGTTTATAGTGGTACGTACACAAAAATCACAAGAAAATCACTAAAAAAAACTACTACCACTCGGAAAAAATATTACAAAAAATTAAAATGTGAACCACATACAGAAAATTATTATAAAAGAATCAGACAAAAACAGCCATGTATACATAAAATTATTTATGTACTTAAGAAAATTGAAAAGCAGTACGTCTCATAAAAAACGTATTGTAGATAATCGAAAATTAAATATGAACCACCAGCCGCTTTAACAGTAAAGAGAGAAAATCACAGAAAAAAATCGGCAGTGATGGCTCTAGACAAAAGTGGACATCATCTACTTAAAATAAATACATAAATAAAATAAAATAAAAATAAAAAAATAAAAAATGCGATGGACAAAGCAAATACAAAAAAACGCGCGGGCCTGTGGAAAGAAAAAACAAATGAGCACTCGCCACAGCAAAAAAAAAAAAGGAAAAAAACAAAAAAACAAAACGAAAAAAAAAACGAGCGCTCGCCACAAAAAAAAAACCAAACGCGCGAAATTACAATTAATTTATTCAAAAAACTCATGGTTCACGTTTCCTTCGATCGATGAATCCCCAACAGCCGGGAATCCGATCACCACATACTCAAATGTTTGACGAAATATTAATTGAGCATTTCAGTGATAACTTTGACATCTTGAATCCTAGCTCTGTTTGGCTGGGCCCTGCCACGCAGAGCAACTTGAAACCGTACTTGATGAAGTGAAGTGCAATATCACCTAAAGAACGTCCAGGTTATCAGTGAATAGTTCCAGAGAGTCAAGTTAACTGAGCCAATTTGAGACAGTCCACAGTTTAGACCACGAGCGAGACGTATAACCCATGTCCCTTCATAGCAACACTGCGATCAAATGGATGCCTTAGGTGCGGTACGGCAGGGGGCTCACATGCAGGTCTTCCACCGTGCCGCTCTGCCATCGCTGTTATATGATTTCTACACGGTTACATGTGGTTCGATATAGCGGCCGGCGGCCACCGCGTGCGGCCGCTATCGAACCACATGTAACCGTGGATTTCTACGATGGAATGAATTCAAATACAATGATAATAAACCACCTCGTTGTTTGGTAATTACTCGTCTATCCTCAAAGATCACACAAATCATTAAAAAATGAATAGTTTTGAAGAAATCTGCCGCGTGTTGAGAGAACGTCCATCGTTTTCCGTGTTCGACAAGACGAGCGACGCAACTATAAACACGCACTATGATGCAACCGCGATTCCTCAGGACCGGCACAAGCCTAACGAGTATGGCGAGAGTGTCCGGCCTTCGCAACGCCAGACACTCTCATTATACTCGCAGGGCTAGACCGGCACATACACGACATGTCGATCCCCATTGCAGAAAGCTTTATTTCGACACAGTCCAATATATGGAGCTACGATATTTGTGCAGTAGCCTAATAGCTCTGGGTGCCAGGGCGGTGAGTTACCGGCGTTATACGGTCTGGCCGTGTAACGCCGGTAACTCACAGCCCTGCCACAAATAGCAGCTGCTTGATCAGTGTTTGTCAAGTTGGGTGCGTTCGCGTTCTACATGTACTACTGGAAACGTTGCCTCGAATCTAAACGGAGTGTTTTAGCCTGAGTATTTTTTCATTTGCCACACTCTGTTCAGAGGCTAAACCCACGGTTACGTATGGTTCGATACATAGCGGCCGCCGCGTGGTATGCAATTTTACTATGTATACCCACACGGCGGCCGCTATGTATCGAACCACACACGTAACCGTGGGCTAGCGGCTAGCCTTCGTTTTGTTGGGGTAGGACTCCATGGTTTTGGCACAGACTGTCTATAGTTTGGGAGAGGCGGCCCTACACTGTACAGCGAGGGGATCACTGGTCGCCGGCGCGGCGTGCTAGCGACGGGACCGCCGGCCGCTGGCTTACCACCTCAATAAGGCACGCCCACAGTCGCTCGAGAGCTATTCAGCACTGGGACTATTCGCCCCATAGACGAGTATACAGAAGCGAGAAATACCCCAAGTCAGGAATAGTCCAGTCAATCTAAGCCAAAAAGGGGTAAACCTAGGACTAATTGCAACAGAAATTATTTCTTCACCATGCATTTTGGAAAGGTCCTAGAAATGACATACTAAAAGTATAATAAAATCTAAGGGGTGCAACAGTGCCTAATTTGCATAAATGTAAAGGGGGCTCATGGGTATAAAATTGTCGCTTATAGACGGTTTCTACTTAAAATATGTGGCTAAACATGCTTTTGATTAGGGTTTTTGGCTTATTTGCCTCCTTTTGGTCTAGGCAATGTTGTTGAAAATATTTTGTCGTCATACAAATATTCCTCATTTGCATAAATCCAATATGGCCGCCACAACACTTCACTTTTCTTAGTTTTTCTCGAATTAATAACTATTTTTAAGCTACTACTGACAGCAATAGAATAATTTTTTCACATTGTATTTTAAACAAGTCCTAGAATAACATACTAAAAGCCTAGTACAATCTAGAATTGTAAACAGTGCCTAATTTGCATAGATGTAAAAAGATTATGGGTACAAACTAAGTGCTGATAGAATGTTTCTGCTAAAAATAATTGGCTAAACATGATATGTTATGCAGGTTTTTGGCTTATTTGCCTTGTTTTTGGTTAGGTAATGTTGATGGAAATATCTAGTCTTCATAGAAATATTCTTAATTTGCATAAATCTAATATGGCCGCCACAACCTTCACCTTTCTTTGTATTTTTCCCAATTAATAACTATTTTTATGCTACTTCTGACAGCAATAGAATTATTTATCCACTGTGTATTTCAGAGAAGCCCTACAATGACAAACTAAAAGCCTCGTACAATCTAAAAATGTAAACAATGCCTAATTTGCATATATGTAAAAAGATTATGGTTCAAACTAGGTGCTGATAGAATGTTGCTACTAAAAATATTTGGCTAAACATGATATATGCGGGTTTTGGGCTTATTTGCATTGTTTTTGGTTCAGCAATGTTGATTAAAATATTTTGTCGTCATAGAAATATTCCTTATTTGCATAAATCCAATATGGCCGACACAACACTTCGTTTTTCTTTGTATGTCCCTAATTAATAACTATACAAGCTACTTCTGACTGCAATAGAATTAAATTTTCTTTGTGTACTTTAGAGAGGTCCTAGAATGACATACTAAAAGGCCAATACAATCTAAGATTTATAACATTACCTTATTTGTATAGATATAAACGGAATATGGGAGCAATACATTCACTGATAAAAGAAATATGCATATTGAATTGAGAAAAATGCGACATTATGTTCAAGTAATGTATGCATTTATCTTAATTTTGTCCAGGCAATATTTTTGAATACATTTTATCGCCCGAGAAATATTCCTAATTTGCCTAAATCAAGTATGGCTACCACTGTATTTCACTTAAAAAGTATATTTAATCTATACAACAAGTAGTAGTTTTGTTTCCACTCTGTATTGAATGTATAGAATGACAAACAAAATGACTGTTAAGAGGGGAGACAGTGCATAATTTGAATAAATATAAAACTTAGAAAAGGGAACAAAATCGTTGCTGTTAATAGATTTCTTAAAAATATATTCAGCAAATTGATATTTAATTCAAGCAATTTTATTATTTAATGTACTTTTTGTGTTTCTAGGCAATGCATAAAATCATTTAAGATTCCTCATTTTACATAACTGCAATGTGCCCCTCCTACCACTTTACTTTTCCCTTTTTTGACCTAAAGTAAATGACTATATATAATGTTAAAAAACAACGGAGATCATTAGAACTAAATTTTAGTAGGGTCATGGAAGTTACATATCGCAAGTTTAAAGGCCTGTGTTGGCACCAGATTTTCTCATCAGAAAATTTACCCACAAGATTACAATTTCAATGGAAAACAAAAGGCTCTTACACCTCAATCATTCTCTTACAGACTAGAACGAAGGCTATCCCAGGGGTCGCAAAAAGTGCATTTAATGAAGTTGTGCATAAGACAGCTAATTTACCCAAATGCTAAATGGGTCATAGATGCTATACAAACCTGGTGCTGATAATCTATTTACGAAAGTGATTTAAGAGATAAGCTGACATTGTAATGACTACGTAACATCATTTTCTTGTTTTTAGTTCAGGGAATGTTTTCAAATATATCTTACAGCGATAAAAAAAATTCTTATTTGCATTTGTCCAATAAGTCAACCATGTCACTTCCTTTTTCTAATTGGAACATGAATTATTTCTTCACCTTAAATACTTAAGAGTCCAAGAATGGTATATTCAAAGCCTAATACAATCTACATTGTGCAAAGGACTAATTTTAAAAGATTTTATAGGAAATGCCTACACTGTACTAAATGTAATAATTGAAACTGAAAGGTTTTACAATATCATAAAGAGAGATTGGAAGTTTTCACTAACATTGCTAAATATATTTTACCTAATTTGAGCGACTCCTCATGTGCATAAATCATATATGATGATCATTAAAATAATTTTCTTTAATTTTTCAAATTGACGTCAACTTATTTCAATTAATTATGTTATCCGTAAAATGAGAAGTTACATTAAGAGACTCTACTTGTTTAAGTTATTAATAATATAAATTCTTCCTATCGAAAGATGTCTATTTCATAACTTGAATGAACATTTTGCTCAGTACAAAGAAATTGACATGGTTATTTATTTTCTGTGTATTTTAACTCATTTTAATGATTATATACTAATAGGGCCTACAGAATGAAAAGCCCTGTAAAAATAAACAATGATTGATTCGTATAGTTCGTTTCAATTATCTAGAGAATTTGCATAATGTCAATAACATTGGGAACTTACTGGAAGATTTAGATTTTCTTAATGCATACCAAAATGCTTGGCCAAATAACCAACACTTTGTACTAAGGAGGCTGAAGAAAATTTGTGTTCAGCTCTATTTTCTTTTATTTTCACCCTTACCGTATTACTAATATAGATTAAGTGTGGATAAAATGTAATTAAAGACCAGGTTGTGTGGTCACTGGTAATCAGATATACTTTTGACTGTGTGCAACTTGCCTGTTCATGCCACATACAGAAATTTATGATAATAATGATAAATAAATTATAATGATCATGATGATATAGAGGTACAATTGTTATACTATACTGCCAATTATCATGAAATATGGATTAGGAAAGCTGTTCCTTTATCAGCTGAAATACATTACAATAGTCAAAGGACACTGCATTTCTCAAAATTTTGAAATTTCTTGAAGACAACAATTGAAAATTAATATAAAGTCATATAGTGGACTGAAGAGAGAGATTTCCTGTTAAATCTTACCGTACACAGTCATAGCATTTGAGGAAAAACTGAAAAAATCTGTTGACTGAATCATGATAATCTAAATCACTGGTAAAAGCAAATCTAGATACTTTTCATAATGTTACATGGTCTAGCTGCTCTTTCAAATTTCATGACCGTGAAACAAGAAAACCAAGATGTGAAGGGATTTGCATCACAGAAGCTGCCGTTAACGAGTTTGTCAATTAGGATATCAAATTTTGACATCAAATTATCATAAAATTGGTTATCCTGTATTTTGAACCTTATGGAAGTCTCACCTCAGATTGGCCAGATTCTCAATTCCTTGAGTGATCGATCTTATGGTAATAATACAAAAGTTTAATAATCTGCAAATGGGAAGTCCATTACATAACAGCCCAATGAGTGATACTTGCACATCTAAGATCTGATATGATACGCAGTACAATTATATCATCCTATGCTTCACATTTTTCATTGAGTTATCCTTCCCATACTTATGGGTTCTACAATGAACTGCAGCAGCATGAATAACCCCAACAGAAAGCAAAATCTAGACTTTCTGTTGTCAATGAAAGGATTCTGGCTGTAAACAAATGAACCACCTAGAGGAAGATGTAAACAGAGAGGAAGAGGAAGAAATTTGATATGATAATGACCATCATAATAATTGTCATCACCACTACCATCATGGTGATTCAAATGATGTTCGTATTTATACTAATGATAGTTTAATAATTAGAAGGATGATTCACAGGCACAACTGTTAAGTGTGGTGATCCATTTATCAGTAACTGAATATTTCCATCGTCATTGAAGATAGTGACCAAAAGCATAAAATATTCCTTCAAAAATTTTACTGCAATCGAACATGTTGTAGGAGAAAATGACTTAAAATGACAATTGATGTCAAAAACTTGAGCACGTCCAATGATTTTTTATGAATAACCTTATCGTAGTAAAAAAAGAAGAATATCCAAAGAAAGAATTCAGATTCCTTTTAGTTAAATAGTAATTCTCTGAAACTCTTCTCTTTATTCATTGCATTTCTGAATAACCAGAAAATGTCAATGGAAGCTATTGTAGGCTTATTGTATACAGAAGACCGTTTGTGTCAATTATGCAAATTAGCCTTTTGTATTAAAATATGCAAATAATGCATACAAATAAGGTCAACCTCTTTTGTTTTAGGTAATTCTTGCAAAACCTTAACAATTTCATAGAGAAAAAAATTGTTTAAATATGAGCTTAAACATTCATTTTGTCTGAAATAGTGGAAAAACTGTGAATATATGCAAATTACTTAATTTGCATATTTTATATTGTTCAAGACATTTAGAAAATAACTTATTGAACCTTACTAAATTGTGTTGCAATGAAAAAAGTCACTTGAATTCAGTTTACATGCCCAAAATGTGAGTATAGCAGTCATTTTAAAGGCGATATATAGCTAATTTGAATATATGCAAATTTAACCAATTTGCACCCCTTATATTTTCCTATACTTTTAATATGTCATTAGTGAGACCTTTCCAAAGGTCATGGTGAAGAAATAATTTCTGTTGCAATTAGTCCTAGGTTAAACCCTAAATTGACTGGACTAAACATGAAATGGCTATTTCGTATAGGGATTGTGCCACCATGTCATCTTCGACGTTCGATTTTACCATGAAATGTTGCAAGTTCATCTATCATGTACCGTCGACCGTTCCCTATCATTCTCAAAATTCATACCCGGTACTTGATTTGCTTCACAAACGCTCGTTTCGTGTGATTTTCGGCCGAATTCGACGGACACGTCGCTAAAACATAAGCGTGAGCAACATTCCGGTCACCTTACAGTGGACGTTGGGCACCTCCACTTTACTGACGTTAGCGCCGCGTACCCATGAGGGGTGACTGGAAGGTTGTTCATGCCTTATGTTTTGGCGACGTGTCTTCTGAACTGGGCCGAAAATCACACGAAAATTCATACCTGATACTTCATCTGCTTACAAAATGCTCATTTCCTGTGATTTTCGGCCGAGTTCGAGAGACACCTGGCCAAAACATAAGCGTGAGCAACATTCCAGTCATCCCTCATGGGTAGGCGGCGCCAATGTCAGTAAAGTGGAGGTACCCAAGAGGTGACCGGAATGTTGCTCACCCCCAGGTTTTGGCGAGGTGTCCGTCGAATTCGGCCGAAAATTACACGAAACGAGCGTTTTTGAATCAGATAAAGTATCAGGTATGAACTTTTAGAATGATAGGGAACGATCGACGGTTGCATGATAGATGAACTTGCTAATTTTCACAGTGAAATCGGACACGGAATGTTACATGGCGCGGTTTTTATAGCCATTCTGTTTCCTGACTTGGGGTATTTCTCGCTTCTGTATACTCGTCTATGGGGCGAATAGTCCCAGAGCTGAATAGCTCTCGAGCGACTGTGGGCACGCCATGAGCGAGGGGACCGCTGGCAGCCGACGAACCACCACGAATGTTTTGTCCACTTGTAACTGTTTAATATACAATGGGACTTGTCGGTAACTTGGACGTACATGAGATGATATTGAAGACTAGAAGCTGAGAGTTATCGCTGAAATACCCAAAATATCTTGTCCAACATCCGAGTGTTGATGATCCAAAACCCTCTGGCACTAAACTCTAACAATCAGATTGAAAATTATTTAATTTACATGTTGGGCTTTTTCTGCGGGGTGTCCCACTCTGTTTTCTTTTCTCGAACGGGCCTCTTTTTTTCTACTGTTTTTTTTTTTTGTAACCTCGTTTTCGTTTTTTTTTTTTGTAACCTCGTTTTGGTTTTTTTTCCAAGCTGACCTCGTTTTGGTTTCTTTTCAGCCTCAACACCAGCGCAATCTCGGTCGACTTTTCAGTTGTGATTTTCTTTCTTTTTGTAGTCAGACCTGATGGTGGTTCGCTTTGTTTTTTTGTAGTAATGAAAGTACTATATTTGGTTTTGTTTCTAAGCATTTCAATATTGTTTGTGTGTGTGCTTGATTTTTTTTTGCTTTTTTTCCTTATAATCAACATTCATTGCACCTTTATATCAAATACACGTGTATGTACGTCAATAAGTATGGGATTGTGGTATTTTCAAATTTTTGCAAACAGTTAATCTTCTCATTACGGTTTAAAGGGTATTTTACAATTAAGAATTACATAGCATTCTCCCCTTTTTTGCAATAATACTTTTCTCGTTTATTTTCCTCCGTAATTCCATCGAATTTTTATTTCAATCGAGAACGACGGTTGCACGTCATCTTTATCTGCACAGACACATTCAAATATTTAATGACACATATTTTCAAATGAATGTTATTTTTGTGAAAAAGTACATTAATAAAATACAATGATATGGACGAAAGAAATTTTTTCTTTATTAATCATACACGTTTAAGACTTTGTTTACAAAGAAAATTTGACAGTTTATTTTTACTCTATGACGATAAATATTTTTGAAACATTTGGCGCGCCGTACTTTATAGGGAGCCTTCAGTAATTATTCAGTAATTTGGGAGGGTTACTTTTTAGAAAACTGTCCAAAGAGAGTGTCACTTTTTGTAATTGGTGGAGGGTCACTTTTAACAGAAGCTGATTTTACAGCCTTACCTTTGATTGTCCATGTGATATTTCCTAAATAGGAAATCACCGACGAAATATACAGATTCTTTTAAATACGTGCACATTATCGTGCGATGAAGATGCAGTGGTATCCTACTGTAACATTAAACACCTTGAACGGTTAAAACTGATAACAGACAAGAGATAAAAATATACGGCACAGGTGACAAATGCATATCAATTATTAAACGTCTATAAATTCACAGATATGGTTAGTTTTATATTCGGAAAACAATTGTTCACAGTTCTCTCATAGACTACAATGTGTAGTGAATCAACATTTCGGTGTAATTCCAAAATCAAATTTCTTGCACACACATCCACTTGTAACCACCCTATAGTCTAATCAAGTACATTAAAAAGAATTATCGAACGTCTATAAATGCACAGATTTAGCTAGTTTTTTACTGGAAAAAATGTTCATAGTTTCCTCATAGACTACGATGTTTAGTGAATCATTTTCGATGAAATCCAAAATTTATTTAAAATTCAACTTCTTGTACACAAATGTGCGTTTTACTTCCAGCTTCATTATATTATCAAACATATAAACATGTAAAATGTAAAGATATAGCTTGTTTTGTGGGGAAAACTGTCAACAGTTTGCCTGATATATTCCCTATGATTGGATATATTTATATACTTCTTATAGTTGCAAAAAAATGGTGACCTCCCGCAAATGCATGCATGACATATCATGTCCCTTAAAAAATACTTGCGTGATAAATTGCGACCCTCCCTCTTACAACGCCAGTCCCAATACAATTTCTGTCCCTAACTTACATAACAATTAAACCAATTGTTATGTACATTTAATAGCTGATGCTGTTTCAGAAATTCATTGGAAGAATACAGCAGTCGTTTGGACGGATCACGTTTTAGAATTTTGGACAGGTGGGAGGGTCACACTTTAGATTTGAGGATAGAAGCGGATCACATTTTACATTACAGGTGTGCACTGGATTTCCCCCGACCCACCCCCTGTAATTAATGAAGGCTCCCTTATCCGTGATTAAATCGTGATGTTGTTCTGCACCAGTTTGTTTCTGTATACTGAAAATGATTTTCTAGCGCTTCTCTCCTTAATCATCACGTATACGCTTAGCAAAAACAACATACATGAGGGCCTTGTTAGATATTTGAATCACAATCAACAAATTATCTGATTAAATTTGAAGTTCTACAAGGATTGCGTCGTATTTCTAATCAGACAACATCGTGTTTTGTATCCTGCGATGTTACGCAGTAAAGGTGATTGCATGATTTAATTTACATTGTAAAGAACTTGAGTATTTTTAAGAGATTTCCCGTTAGAACAGCTTTATATGGAAGTGTAAATGTATGATTAAAATATAAGAATTAAAATACAAGAATTAAGATATAAGACCTCGAACACCAATACTGTTTCGACGCCATGATACACATGTCCGTTTAGCATAGTGTTAGTAAAGTGCACAAACACCTACCATCAGAGTCAATACAGATTAAGATTGTGATGATATTTTTTTAAAAACTGCTTTCACTATTCTAAAAACATTCCGTACATTATAATTAAGTCCATTCTCTTTTCGCCAACGCAATAGCTGAAATCACCATGCTACATGAAAACTCAAATCAACGATCTTTCTTGTTTTTTTTTTATTTGTTTTCCCATGTTATTGTTGTTGCGAGTAAATTCGCGAGAACAAGCAGCTTATTGGCCTTCCCTGGCAGCACCCTGACGGAGCTATTGTGACTTCCCCTCTCGTGTGCTCATAGACACTCAGCTAGACCATACTCACCGTTCTAGCCGATGAAGTAATCATATAACATTTTCCTATCGAAGATATATTGAAAGCCTTAATGTGCAATGTTGTACCAATATCACATTAAGAACTGGCGCTGAAGGACTTGTTTAAAGACATTAAAATACCTTTTAATATTTCAACCCGATTAATACGCAATGGTAATATACGTTTCCGCATACGAGTATCATACATAGAGATACATAGCTACATACAACATAGCTAGGTGGCTAGATAGCCAGCTAGCTAGCTAGGTAGATAGCTAGCTAGATAGATAGATAGATAGATAGATAGATAGATAGATAGATAGATAGATAGATACATACATACATACATACATACATACGCACGCACGCACGCACGAACGCACGAACGCACACACGCACGCACGCACGCACGCACACACACACACGCACACACACACACACACACACACACATACATACATACATACATACATACATACATACATACATACATACATACATACATACATACATACATACATACATACATACATACATACATACATACATACATACATACATACATACATACATACATACATACATACTATACATACATACATTAAATTGAGGGGTGGGGAAAGCATAGAGGGGTCCATTGATTTTTATGTGTGATAGTGAGTTTTGTTTAAATTCTATACATGCACATATCTTTCCGTCTTTAAATCTTCCTGTACATGGGCAATATTTGCAATTTTTTGTAATATTTTAACGAGTTTTTTTATATTCCGCGTACGTACATTTCCACACTCAAATGCATGTCACATTACAAAATAAAAATCCTGCTAACCTCATGTATTTTGTACAAAATTCAAACAATAGCAACAGTGGACGTTAAATGCATACAGAATGTGTTCACAATGTCAACACTGGTATTTCTTCACGTTTTGGGAGTAGAACAAGGGCCTGTATTGTAAAATAAGATCGAAAATTCTCAAATTCATCAAAAGTCGCTCGCCGATACAGCTTGAAGAAAAAGTTAGAGAAATGACAGTTTAGTGTTGTTATGGAGGACAGCGTAATTGTCGAATGAATAGACGTACTATTTTGTGGTTTAATTAAAGATTGCTGCAAGAAACGCTGATTGACGAATGTCTAACTTCAAAGCCCCCTTGCAGGACTGAAACTGTAGCTGTATGTTAAAACGTGTCCGAAAATCGGGAAATGGATCTATTGAGATGAAAAGCGTGCTCAATTACCTTTATTCACCAAAAACCTGGTGGAATTTGTTCCGTTCTCATCATCCCTCATACAACTGAAAGTAATCCGAATAGGTTATACGGCCAAATTACGGATAACCGTCGGCCATGAAAAGGTTCATTTCCTCATGAAGCGGTAAATTCGTGTGATTAGGGCCTTCATTACTATTTGGAAAGGTAGAAACCCTTATTGTAGTGCAGTGTAGGGGTAAAATATCCAATACAACTCGTCATTGTGGGTATTATTACTTTTCTTAATAACTCCATTAGTCGGCAAGTTCATTGTGCAGAAAGCTGAGAGGGACGAGATTGTGCCTTGGGCAGCGAAGGACATGGAATTGGAAATTTGAGAATTGGGATGAAAATTCACTCAGACAGGCAGTTACCGTTCCTGTGGAAATGGCAGCTGATGTACTTGGTAATGCAAGTGTACTTGAGTGATTAAAACAAACAAACAGACAGGCCGCACGACATCAATTCAGCGATCGTGATCAGCAGAGTACGGGTTTAAGACGATACATTAGTTTTTATCACATCTTGTGATTGGTTATGGTCTGAAACTCCATGAATTAGTTGTAACTTTCGAGGCATAATGTACAATTCTTTTTATTCTCTTTGTAACATACAATTTCTTGTTCTACTGCCAAAATCATTTCAAAATACCCATCATTCATCTTATCAACACAGCTTCTTCAATTTGTGAGTGATATCAAATGCCATTGTTAAAAATTGAATTTCTAATAAGGGAATTCATTTGTTAAAACTACCATCGCATCTTATATACGACAAAATGTGTTTACCGGGCAAATATTTTTATATTGTTACACAGCTTCTTTGTAAAGTGATATCAAGTGCTATTGTTGTAAACTGAATTCTTGATAATTTGTAGCGAATGCATCAGTATACATTACGCTGCATTCACAGGGAAACTATGTTTGTACAACCATTTTCAGTAATAGAGCGCGAAGCCACTGCAGTGAACTGCAATAAAACTGCTTACACTAATTAGTTTCAGCTGTAGCCGTGGCCACTTTGGTGTTGAACAAGGTTACTTGATAAAGACCAAAAAGTCTGCTTGTACAAAGGCAAAACTAGCTCTGTCTGAGGCTCGAGTTGTAAATGAGAGTTTACGATTGGCACCCTGTGTTCAAGATTAAGATACAATGTAACATTACCATGCACTGGTCATTGTACAAATCTTTTTTATTTCAACTTCCCCAGACAAACTGTCTGCATGGGACATACAATGTTGTCGACTTTGAAAGCTGGCTACAGCTGAAACTAATTAGTGTGAGCAGTTTTATTGCAGTTCACTGCAGTGGCTTCGCGCTCTATTACTGAAAATGGTTGTATTTCAACATGAGAAGGAAGAAGAATGTATAAATGTTTTCCAAAAGAAAAATAATGTAATTACCGTGAAAAGTTGCAGTTACTGTACCCTGTCCTTTTTAAATTCGTGTACACATAAGACTTCTAAAACGGATTGATAACTTGCAAATAGTCAATTACATATATAATTGGAAGTAAAATATCGCTTTCAAAGTTAATTTACAAGTTATTATTTACTTATCTTGATAATGTTGGTATTTTACTTGCCCAGTGTTGTGTGGGTGATGGCAAACTGCAACCCTCGAATTGGCACGGGAATGACAGTTGATCTACGCTACGAGGAGAACGTAGATATGTTCATCGGGGCGCCATGCTCTCTCGGTAAGTTGAAAGCATAAAATCCGCGTCACGTACCAAACTCATGACGCAATTCGACAGTTAGTTTTGTAACTTTTCCGGGTTGGACAATGGTCATGTCATACTTTATACGTCGTATGGAGAGGGTCATATATTATTTATATGTTGTTTTTTACTGTGTATAATATGTTCAGATCATATTTGGGTTATGGGTCCTTCATCCTGTAAATGGGTTCTCGCCATTAGGATCATAGAGTAAATAATAAGTTTCAAAAACATATTTTTGTTTTTGTTTTAATCACTTCGGTTAGTATATTCATCTTTAGTATTTTTTGTACTATCAGCCTTTTTCATATATGAGTTTAGTATCATTGTTATTGTATGTATGATAAGGTGGGACACTTTTTACAGATGCTAATCACTTGTATGTTCCGTCCAGACTTCAAGTCACTACCGCAATGCATTAAAGATATGTGAAAGGTCATGAAATTCTTTTATATGAAAAATTTGGATTTTGTAATTACTGAAAGGGGTTACTCATGTTAGATGGCGATTCACCGAAATGTCTTTAATAATACCGACGTCTGTAAGTAACGTCGAACTATCCACTGACAACGAAATGTTTAGTTTTCGGTCCACTTATAGCTGTCGTTGTATTTCATGCTACTATTAAGTATTCTTCTTACGTTGGAAGGAATTGAATAGGCTCAGTTGAATATAGAAAAACTTGCCCTGTTTTCGAAATGTTTGGAATACTTGTCGATACAGAGTTTAATATATTCGGGACAGTGTCACCTTACTGAAGACTGGTGAAGTCACCCGCGGTTTATGACCTAGGTCACAACCATCAAATTTTTTTGTATCTTTTCATACATGTGTAGGGAAAGACTCGAGTTGCATGTTACTATGGTTACTGCGACGAGCTGAATTTATCTTGAGTCAGAGCCTTACGTACCTTCTTTCTTCTTTTTAATAGGCTTTGCAAAATTTTTGCCTTTATACTTAAAAGAAGGCGCTGTTAAAAATTCTCAGTTTATATTTTCTCCTGTTCATCTTTATTCGAAATCGCACGTTTCGGTACAATGAACTTTTTCAGAAGAAAGAGAATCAGTTGACTGTAGTATGTTTTTGAGGTATCCCTGTGCTGTGATTTCATTCCACGTGCATGGCTTTGCGGTAGAGGAACGTACGTCAAAACTCTATACGGAGTTTCAGTGTTCGTAAAAACAAAAATTCTTCCCAATTGAAAGATACATCATTTAATACTTGACAACTTTTGATACTAACGGCATTAAAAGATACATCGAATGTCAGATCTCTTCCTTGATAGCTTTTATTTTCTTACCAAACTGGTCATCATGAATTTTATTTTTTTAATATTTGCGCTTGTCCAGTTACTTCTGGCATGCAGCAGTTATCTTAAGAATCAGCGAAATTCGGTGCGAGTGTAAATTTTCTATCCGTGAGTGGATGCACTACTTATGTCTCGATACTAATGTTCAATGTTATCCGCAACTTTCCCGCTTTCTACATTTTCCTATCCACAGTTGCCGTACCAGCTGGTCGACTCGCCTCCTACTGGAACATGCCGTTCGTAGCCTGGGTGTCACGTGATCCAACACTGGCGGACAAGTCTGTCTTTACAACCATGGCTCGAATAATGGGACCTCTGAACAAAGTCGGGAAAGCAGCTGTTGAGGTAATTTAAGAATAAGATGATGTAATACAATAATACTTTTGGATCTAAAGTACATGACATTTTGAATGAGAGGTATATATATATATATATATATATATATATATATATATATATATATATATATATATATATATATATATATATATATATATATATATATATATACATATACATACATACATACATACATACATACATACATACATACATACATACATACATACATACATACATACATACATCATGCTGCATGTTGCCAACACAGTTTTTTTCAAAGTAATATTTTTCAACAAAGATGACGAGGAAACCCCCTGATACTATATATTCTCAAAAAAAAGAGACTCTAAAGTTTAGTATGGTAGCAGTATTTTACTCGAAGGATGAAGTGAGTCTTTATTTGGGGTAGAAAACCTCAATTTTGTTATTAACGATAAAAATTAGTTTAAGTCAAAAACTTGATGATATTTTCTGAAATATAATATTTCACTCGAAAGAAGAGTATTTTATTTCGCATTATCTATCCTCATTCGAAAATGGCAAGGGTTTAAAGACTGACACTTAAAAAAAAATTAAATAGATGATAAACAAAATTAAAATGCCTCTCATTCAAAATGTCAGAACTTGATTGCCAAACAAAACAGTCGTTTTTATATAGCATTTTAAGAACACAGTGTGAAAATTTCAGAAAGTTTGACCCAGCCAGAGTGGAGTTAAATTCTTTGGAAATTTTGAAATTGGGAGGAAAAAGAAGCCAGGAAATCGGATGATTCGCATACATTTGCGTAAATTAACATTTCTTTATCACGAAACTTACGTCTGCTTGTCAAGCTGAAAGGTGAACCCAACAAATATTTTAATCTTGGGTTAACAAATTAATTAAAATTGAATGGATATTTGCAAAAAAGTGATTTTTGAACAACAATCGCCATGTTGGGTGCAGTGCCCCCTTAATTCGCAATATACACGTTTAAACCAACAACCGGTGAAGATTGGCTTTCAGTAAATGAACGAATGAAATCGCAATTCGTACCCTTGAACCTCTGAACCATTTGTATCTAAAATTGGTATCTTTCAATTTGTTTTGAATTGATAATGGAGGAGATACTAGATTTATGTGTGTCGAAAAAATGTTTTTGCGTCTGTGAATGTGTAATTGTTTGTGGGAAAATTTTCCCTCCAACAACACCGTTTAAAGCATCACCAAGCTACTATTTGGTTTATATACGCTCAATAGTGCACTAAATGTTTTTCATAAAAAGAAATATTCTCAGCTCAAGTCTAAACGTATCGGAATGTGTATTAACATTAAAAGGGACCATTTGTGATGAACACTCTATTCAAGCGTCATTTTTGTTCAGTCAATACGCTGTAAACCTCGAAGTACATTTCCTGAGGGTTAAATTCAAGAGTTACAAACATGTCGTTGCGCATCTTTCACAATCAGTGGTGTGTTTCATGGACTGTACAGTGGCTTTATCTAACCTCATGTCAGCGTTATTACAAATTTGGTACTGTGGTCAGGCAACGCTTAAATCTACCTCCTTGCTCAAACAAAACCATCTTGTGCGCAATCCGCCTACTTCACGTAGGCGAACAGGGGCAAATGATCCGTTGATACGTTTGGAAACTGTTTAGCCACTGGACACTCAGTCCCTCCACCTATCTTTCGGGAACATAACATATCTCCTTTGATAATAATCTTAACACCTCCACGATATTTACAGTTTGTTCGTAAAGTCACTCTCCTATAAAAGTCCAGTCAAATCATTTATAAGGCAAGAAATAAAAAACATCTCGAGACACTGACTCGAAATAAATCCCGAGAAACTAACTCTTGATAACGGGATACTGTCTTCCATATTCTCCCGTTGTCTGTTTTCCTATTTATTCACTGCGCCACATCGAAATATGTCTTTTGAGTCTGGTTCGCTTTTCAGTATGTTGTACCACATTGCGAATTTGCCTATGGGGGCTTGCACAGAACACACCGGGGTTCTTTCCTATGCAATCACCCCATTTAGTTTGTCGCACAATCTTTTCCACTGTTCATCACACTGCTTTTTGTCTATCCATCGTTCTCCTTGCATGTCAACCAACAACACCTTGTGAGGATTCTACACAAAGAAGAAGTGATCTCCAAAAGATGACGATTAAATTTTAAAATAGCAATTTTAATTGATGAGCAGGTTAAGTCCTCTAAAGCTCTCACAGCTTCAGATGTAGACGTACATGGACTTAATATAAATTTGGGATAATTGGATTGTATATTCGGTTTAATCTGCAAATGTAAGCTCATCTGTTTTTCTTTCTACGTTATACACTTGTTTTCATGAGTAACTTGTAATATTGCAACATTCAGCTATAAGACACCTAACACTTTTGAGATATTCAAAAAATATGAAGATCCAATTCTCCCAAATTAGTTCAATCGTGTTAATATTAAGCTATTTGCTTGATTAAGGAAACAGGCAAATCCAGTTTTATATACCCTGTCGCTCAATCAGTCAACCATAACCATATACTTTCTACTTGCTTCACTGAAGATTTGACAGATATTTTGTGTCTTGCATAGATTTTTAACCATTACAGCTGGAAACTTGCTGCCATAGTCTCATCGAGGGACCGTGATGTCTGCGGCTTTGCCGCCAGCGCCATTTTGTCCTCGTTCCAGGATAACAATATCACAGTCGGGGAGCAAGTGACTCTGGACGCAACTCAATACGTTTCCGGGCAGGTTGATGAAGCCATTGAGAAAATTAAACAAAGAGCGAGAAGTGAGTGTATTTAGATTGTTTTGAATGTGCAAGTCAGACAAGTATATCCCAATCGACTCCTGTGTCTCTCGCAAAAACATAGCGCCATCTTTACTTATGAAATTAGTCCGCGGTCTGCAATATATGCATCTGGCCAATGAACGGTGCATGTAAAACATTGATGAACGAACAAACAGTCAAATAAATCGATCAATCAGTCAATAATCAAATACTTGATTGATAAATTAGTGAACAGACTCAGATTCCTTTAGAGGTATACTGTCACCTGTTCCAATTTTCCCACATTTGCCATGGAAAGAGAAAATCTAACCAATCACAGATTTTAAGCGGGTGGCCGCTTTTTAAAAACAGCACCCTCACGTGGGCATTCTGAATACCAAGGAACGCCCCTTTGACCATATATGGGCATTTCAACGTCAAAACAATCAATTTACTTTCTATAAGGCATTTAAAATCGCACAAAAAATTACAGAAAGTGAATATCTTCAACAGATATAGATATATTACATACAATATTTCAATTACATTAGCAGTATAACTTTTGGCTAGGGAGTCCTTCACACCTATACCCACAGAGGTGTTTATCCTGTCGTCTATTGTACCCCTGCGCTGACGAAAATTGTTTTCAAAACTCATTAATTTTCCTCCGATATTTAAATGAAAACAACTTCAAAATTGTGATCGATACAACGAAATTGTGCCGTACATAGTTTAATGTCTTGCAGCAGAAAAAAAAACACACAACTGATTGCAAGCGCAGCGAGGCTGGCCGATAGCCAGCACTTTGAATAATGTGTGTACAATGTATTTTGAAATGGAATATCTATACCTTCGAATTTGAAAAGAGAACACTTCCATTCTTTACATGGAGGCGGCCATTTTGACTACTTTGTCACGGATTGCGTGAAATAAAAATGTTATCTACCACAAATCCTACTCGACAGTGTTTTTTTCCTGACAAGGGAAGCTCCCTTTTCAAAAACCAGTAGGAAATTAAGTTCAAATGATTATTTTCGATCACATTTAACAGCAGGGCTCTATTAACTTTATTTGCTAGCTTAAATTATGCAGAATTTTCTCTTTGATATATGCTCAAAACGTGTGACAAGACTAATTCCAGTTAATCGAGAATTTGTACTTCATTATGGAATATTTATCGAAAGCAGAGAACGACACTGCACCAATCAATCATGTTTTATAAATACGGTATATGTTTACGACCCAACATAATGATCGTAATTTCTATGTACATGTATTTATGTAGGTTCGGATGAGTAGGAAATTGGTGGAGACTTAAAGCTGACGATGAGGCAGCTTCACTATTCTGTAATTACTGTTGGTGTAAAATCTACCAATGTATATTTGAAGCTTTTTGACAAACGATATTTTCTAAGACGTATACCTTCTTCCACAGTCGTTATTATTTGCAACAAAAATCTGCATGAAGAAAGACAGTTCATGCTGGAAGCCTTCGATCATGGAATGATCGACGGGGACTACGCCTTCCTCAGTCTCAATCGTCTTTTCTCGGACGTTCTCGATACGGACACACCCTGGGTTGGGAACGACGGCCGTGATGATGATTGCTACATCGCATATGAGACCGTTCTTGCCGTAGGTATTGTACAAAGGGATAGGCACTTTATATTAGAAGTACCCGCTTGTTTTGTTTTATTTTTTCATTTTTCTTTTGTTCATGTTTGCCCCAACGTTAAGGTATTACGCGCCTCAAAATTAAAATGTATATACAGTACAACGTTGACAGCCAGAGCATCAATCCCAGGAGAGCTGAGAATACGCCTCGGAGACATATATTCGCACTCTAAAGAACTTTTACTATAATTTTTTTATGTACCACTTGTACCACTACTTAGAAAGGGGGTGGTTTAAAGTTTCCTTTATGAAAGTTTGGGCAAAAGTTTAAGTCTAATAATGACGAGGCGCGATCTACATCAGATGAAAACGCACCTTGTGCGGAACCATTGACTCAGAGTCTTCTGTTGTGCAAAGACTTCGTATTGATTGAAACCTGACACCATATAGGGGCAAGTTCTGAAACTTGAGGAAATTAACATGAAGGTGCAAATTTTATAGCTAAAAAGCTAGTATTTTCTGTCTTTTATCGTATATAATGTCAATAGCATTGTTCAAATCATTGTTCACTCTAAAGATTTTTTTATTCTATTCATATATGAAATATTAAGGTTGTGATACTATTTTGAAATATAATGTAAAAAGTTATTTTGACGTACAAGATCTTTTCCCCGAAAATATAGAAGCTTTCCCCACTTTTCATCTCAAAGTTAGTTATCATTTCCATCAACTTTTGTCTTGACGTTAGATTACTGTGAAAACCGTCAGCAACGAAGAGATCGATGCTTTCCGAAATCTCATACCAGTGAAGATGGCTGAGCCGCCCTTCAACCACACACTTCCACCCGGGACCAAGGTAAGTGCTACCGTTCAACAACAAACTTCTACCCTGGACCAGGTAAGCCTTACCGTTCAACTACACACTTCCACAAGGTAAACCTTACCGTTCAACCACACACTTCCATCGAGACCAAGGTAAGTTTCAGTTTCAGTTTCAGTTTATTTCGCTAGAAATATAAACTTACATTCGCTCAAAAGACACATGGAAAAAAAGATAGAGAAATTGGTACAATTACTAAATTTATGTTCTATAATTTAGCAGGTATTCCTAGCGGGGACCACAATATAGTTCTACTGAACTAGTCGAGTTGTGGCCCCCAATGTTTATACTATATAGATAACATAAAGTGTACATCTGCGGATATGGACAGAAATATCTATAGCAATAATTGCAAACTATATTTCATATCAGGTACAGATCAAAAAATATATTACGGGAAACATGATATGAGACAGATCAGAAAACAACAAGACAACGTGACCAGAAAACCCCACGACTTTTGGGGAAAATAGTATCAACAGGCAAGTAGCCAGTCTTTTAAATGATGTTTGAAATGCTTTCTTTCACTTAACATTTTTATAGAATCTGGAAGTTTGTTCCATAGCATAGTTGCAGCATATTTCAAATTATGTTGGCTCAAAGTAAGATTAACCTTAGGAATATAGAAGTTTTCACCAGTTTTAAGACGTGTTGAATAACTATGAGGCACTGGATCGAGGTAACGATATACCGAATGTGAGAAATGACTATTTTTAAGGTCAAAGATAAAAGTACAAGTATTAAATTCACATTGCTTATATGGACATTGAGAATTCCCAGTTGCTGAAATAGAGGGGCGGTATGAGCTCGCGCAGCAGAGAATGTGATAAGGCGGACAACCTTTTTCTGTAAAATTAGGATAGGTTGGAGTAAAGAACTATATGTATTCCCCCAAATCTCAATACAGTAACAAATATGGGGTAAAATCATGGAATTATAAAGCAAAAGCAAAATTTCTTTTGGGACGATATGACGAATTTTAGAAATAATTCCAACCATCGGGGCGATTAATTTCCTAACGTCATCAATCTGAGCCTTCCAAGTCAAGTGCTGGTCTAAAATTACCCCCAGATAATTTGTTAACGAGACAGTCGCGACCATATTTCCATCAACACTCAAGCTGCCCTCTGTATTTACCAGCCTCTGGGGTGTTTTAATTAACATAAAATTTGTTTTTTTCTACATTAACAGTGAGCTTGTTTGCACTGCACCAGTCACAGGCCTTCTGAAAGTCAACATTAATCTGGTCAAGGTTGATGACACTTGTGTTTTTAATAAATTTGAACATATTTGTATCGTCTGCAAATAGACGAATATCGAATATATCAGTAGAATTTACAATATCATTTATATATAACAAAAATAAAGTAGGTCCAAGAATAGACCCTTGTGGAACCCCACATTCAATTGACCTATATGACGAAAATACATTGCTTATATTGACGGTTTGTTTACGTTCTGAAAGATAGCTTTTGAACCAGTGTAAAGGCAACCCCCTTATACCATAATAGTCTAAATTTTGTAACATAATGTCATGATTAATTGTATCAAAAGCCTTTCTAAGGTCTATAAAAATCCCAAAAGTTGTGAAACCATCGTCAAGTTTTTCCATTATATCAGAGATCAAATCGGCCAAGGCAAGTTTTGTTCTATGTTTTTTGAAAAAAAACCAAATTGAGTCTTGAGAAGAATATCATACTTCTCCAGGTAAGTGATGAGTTGGTTTTTAACAACAGATTCAACTATTTTACTGAAGACTGGTAAAACAGAGATAGGCCGATAATTTCCAACATTCGTAACAGAGCCCTTTTTATAGACTGCTATGACTTTGGCGACTTTTAAGTCGTTTGGAAAGACGCCTTGGCTTCAGGAACAATTTATTACATGTGCCGATGGATAAGAAATAATATGTGTTGCATGGTTACAAGCCTAGGGTGAATCATATCTTGCCCTATTTTAACACCATTTAAATCGTGCTATCAGAGAAATGAAAAGTAAGTTTGGGATTATTGCGTAGATAAAAACTAAAACAAAAAATTTACAAAACCAACAAGATGATGAGACAAAGTTTTGCAGTCGTATACTTTTAGTCACGTGGGTGTATTTTGCATAGTGACGATCGTTAAAGCCGTAAAAAAGAACCAGCTAGACATTTATAATAAATTACAATACATTATTGCACAAACTCTTGTGACAATCACTCTACTCTGCTATCCAACGCTTTACTTGATAAATGCCCGCTATAGAGAAATTCCAAGTTAACGAATTGAATTATAACGATTGTGAGGTGTGGGGTAAACTGGGCTGATGTTTGCGAATGTTTGAATATGGTTGTCCTAAAGTGTAATTTTCAATTTCAATTTCAATTTCACAGAGAGTGTTTGTCTTTTCTATTTTCTGTATGTTCATTAAATGTATACATCGCACTAGTCTTTGCTTTTAAGAGCAAATGTGATGTGTCTTCAAAGAAATCGCAGAAAGGACTGCCCCTTTGACCAATATACGAAAGTATAAACTCAGTAAAAAGTATCTCTTGCATGCGACAGGGCAATATCTATTCGCCATGGTTACACGATGCAGTCATTCTTTACGCCATAGCACTGAATCGAAGCCTCGCCCAAGGTAACTCTCCCAGGGACGGTGAAGCGTGGTTTGAGAATGTTAAAGGTCTGAGGTTTGAAGGTAAGCACACGCGTAACCCTCATTCAAGCAGGTTTTTACACGATCGGAACCTCGCTCAGCAGTTTTGACTTAAATGAAGGTGATCCGAACTTTATGACAGAGGAATAGGTAGAGATGAAGATGGAGAACGAAATTTAAAACAGGCAGGCAGGCAGACTAACAGAGAGGTAGTAGACAACAGACAAGTGAATTAAAATTATCACTTATATTACCTGGCCCTGAGGGCTATAGCGGCCTCAGGGTATAACGACGTGCCAGCAACGCATGGCCCCTCGGGGAATAAACGGGCGCTATAACCCACAGGTTATAGGTACTAGGTGTTCCATAACACGCCACACACTCATGTTGTTTTATGTTATAGTTTTTAATGTGTTTTGATATTATTCACTGCAACAATCCATTGTGACAAGTTTACTTGGCAATTTTCACGGTGCTAGTAGTACCAATTTCTTCACAAAAATATCCTAAGCATACCTAAGCAAAATCATTGTTGCACTTGAATCTTCGTCGTCGATGAGCTATTCAAGTTCTAACGCTGATCGAATGAAAATCTTGCTGTTTTAGAGAGAGGCTCGTCGCTCATCCCGGACGCTCTAGTCACCCGCCATTGTTTCAAAAGCTGCAGACGACACTACACGCATGGTCACGTGACAGGACACTTTTCCAAATTTGGCTAAAATCCCTTTTTTTTCCAGGGAAATAGTCTTTCAAATATACCATAGACCCTCGTTTCTCGAGGGTCTATGAATATACCCTCTAACGTGACTTTTGTCTAATTTAGAAGTGACTAGACGTGTCGATTTTCTCATCATGTGACGTATTCTGGCGAATCGCAACACGGAATAAGCATGTGGTGTGTTATAAACACATACACTGACCGACTATAAGCGTGACAAACTGGCAAAATAAACCTTGGTTGGCTTGACAAGCACAGTAGGTGGGGACAGATCGGCACTTTGCTAGGCTTAGGTAAAAAACTTGAAGCTAGTTTAATCGTAAAATCTGAACTTGCGAAAAACCTATCCACTTATTCCAATATGTGTAGTATTTAAATGTTTCTCTTGATTTTAGAAAGCCACGATCGAGGTACTGTAACATGCACATTCCTTGATAAAACAGCGAGTTGAAGATAACTATTTTATTTTAAAATGATGACAGGAATGACTGGGTCCGTCGTGATGGATGAAAACGGCGACCGGGAACCTGACTACTTAATGCTCGATCTGCGACCCTCGGGACATATGGAAATATGCGCTGAAATTTTGAATTCTGACACCGGAACTGTAAGAGTAGTTTCACATTTTTTTTCGAAAACCTTATTTCTTGAGTTTCTTTTCACAAAATATTCCATGCGATAGAAGAACTACTTTTGTTACTATACATTTCCAGCGAGCAACTCTATACATGTAACTGAATAATTGCTGTTTTTTCCACGGGGTAAATAGACATTTTACCATGTTTTTCGTGTGCTTGCAATACAATCAATTGAAATATTTTGATTTTCTGTTCAATTGTTGTACTTCACCAGAGTCAAGTTCGCCATTCTCGAGTAGGAGTATTTTACGGTTTTATGATGTTAACAAATGCTTGGAAGGGTTTATTGATCTGCTGGATTTGCTGCAGTTAGAGTACAGACAGAATACAAAAACTACAAATGTGTTGTCGTTTTAAGTAGAATATGCGACGGGCACAGAAATTCGGACTCTCAATTTTTTACAATTTTTCTCTGAACTTGTGGCGGCTCATTTTGAAGGGGTAGTAAACTTTTCACCGACTTACTTTCGTAAAAATAATCCTATAGTTAAGAAGGGATGGCGGCCATTTTGAATTTATTTCAAATATCGGTAAATGTTAGGTAATTTGTTCCACAGTGATCCCTGACTTTTATTTTTCATCGGGTGAGAGAATGGTTGATTTCATTGAGGAAAGTTTGAGCAAAAGTTTAAGTCTTGCACTTTCGAGGTGCATACTACTTCAATGACACTGCTGTTACCGGCTGTCTGAACGATCTCATCACTAGAAAGTTGAGTGATACCTATAGTAATCATTATGTACTGTTTTAAATTCATGAAACATCATTTTTAGTATTTAGTGTCCTATTATTATGATAAAATGAAACACAGTGACCAGAACGATTTTCAGCATTTTCGACCCTAACATCGTATAATCACAAATTCCCATTACGTTATGGCATAATCAAAAAGCAATTAATGCATGTGTTGACATTATGTTTTATTGAATTTGTCGTTTTCAGCACGCGTTCCACTCAATATTGCAACCAGTCTGGGGCAAAGGTTCGATACTTAATCCGCCATCAGATATGCCTGCCTGTGGATTTTTTCAAGCTTGTAAAGGCTCAGGTGATGAGACATTTTTATGATATGCTTTAAGTGAAAATATAGTTGCCAAAGCGTTTGTGTCATATCCTTCTTAGTGGATAGGTACTCTATTTTTTCTTTTCTTTTTTGTAATTTACGGGTCGCTGTAGATTTTACAAAAAGGAAAGAAAATGTTAGTACCCTTTTTAGTTTTATTTGTTTGATATGTGCGTGTAGATGAAATTGAGCTGTGTCCAATGAAAAGTTTCATGTATAGAAGTTTAATCATAGACTCTCGAGAGTCTATGGTTTAATGTAACATCTTAGCATTTCAAATCACGAATCACTCTTAACCTGTCGATAAATCGAGCTGAATGTTACGTATCTCGCACCATAATATCCTAGAAATGTTATCACAGGTACCTTTTTTGAAACTATGATTGTAGCTTGAATTTGGAATGCTTATAGACACCGATGATTTTTTTTCAGACAACAAATCCATCATTGTCGGGGTGAGTTTAGCAGTCGCCATTGCACTCATCGCTGGTTCGGCAGGAGTCTACTTTCACTGGTGAGTGACGTCACAACGACCCTGCAATTTCGAAATGTACCTATACATGTACCGTTACGTGGCTACGCATATTTCACAAACTTCATCGTCACATGGTGTTTCTATGCAAATCATTGCACGACATTATCACTTTTCTTCGTGGTTTTTTCCTGCTTTTTTGTGGCGAAGGATGCGCTAAGTAACATTTGACGATTTTCATCAAGGTTTTCTATGTTTATTTTTCAGTCGACGATTGCGAGAGAAGGGAATCTTTCTTTGGCTTGTTGAGCAGAATGAAATAAGACCCTGTAAACTTACAAATGGGGTAAGAGTAATAAAATATGATATTTTTGAACATTATTGGAGAAAAAATTACTAATCAGGCTTAAAAAGTGTCTTTCTGTTTCCACACTAATTTCCTTCGCGTTTTTATCACAGAGTCAAGTGAGGGCAACGCTGTCCTCTTTCAGCGAGAAAATATCACTTGCACCTTCTTCGACGGCACCTAAGCAGTCTACCGATGAGTTGGCATGGTGTCGGGGAACGTTGTGTGTAGTTAAGAAGATAGACGCTCACCATGTCAACCTCCACAATGACGACATAGATTTGCTGAAAAAAGTAAGGTGATGCTTGTGCTGTAACCCATAAGCTTAGTTGTGTACGTGTCCGTCAACGTGGCTTGCTATTATTAGCAGAGGTAAAGACATCATTCAAATACTGGTGATCAGTATCGGCTTTCACTGGGCTTTGCGGAGGGGCGGTGAGTAGGAGTGGGGATGGGTGATTGGAGGGGGTCAAAGGACTACAGGAAGCATGGCAAGAAAGTCTTTAGGCAAACTTCTCCGCAAATAGTGTCGTTAGATAAGCATAGACACACATATCTCAGTGACTATACAATTACAATTATGTTTAAGCAACTAGATTTTACATGAATCTGTGTTCGTGTCTCTTCAGATGCTGAGACTTAACCATGACAACGTCAACAAGTTTATTGGTCTCTGTCTGGTTCCCGGAAACAATGTGTCACTTTCGGCGTATTGTGGCAAAGGTTGTCTCGCGGTAAGTGTCCTAAAGATGCTCCATTTAAGTATAGGTAAATTTTTTAATCATTATCTTTTTGTGTGTGTGTTTGTGTGTGTGCGTACGAGAGAGAGAGAGAGAGAGAGAGAGAGAGAGAGAGAGAGAGAGAGAGAGAGAGAGAGCACGCGCGCGCAATGTTCGCTCAAAATACTGTACTTTACAAAAGAAAAGAGAAAAACTATCGGCTCTAGTAGTGAAACTCTCCCAAATTAATCTTGGAGAAACCTTACGTTTGGCTACATCAAGTGGAAATTACAAAAGTGTGAAGCTCGTTAAAATTGATTAACTTGATTAATGCGCTTATATATCCTGTACCTTCGAGTCATCGGCTGACAGGCAAACCTGATACCATGACCTCTGACCTCCATTTATGATTAAATATTGGCAATTATACTTTTCGACAATTAGAAATTCAACAGGCGATTTACCGCTGTCATGTTGGCCATTTTAATGAAAAATATAGTCTGCACTCCTTACAGATTGCTTAACCTCCGTTAAAAGTATACATACGCGGATACATACGTTCGCGGATACATTTTTACGTAATTGCATTGAAAGCATTTTTCAGGATAACCCTCACGTCTTATCATTTGATGTTTTTGTATACAACAAGTACATTATTCAGTTCGTACAGATATCAGACACTTCTCATCAAAATCGCGCTAAAAAAGACAACGATAAAAACAGCAGGTACAGCGACACCCAGTGTAAATTTAAGATGCGATATCTTTATCGGCCCTGCTGATTAAACACATGAAGACAACGTGATTGAAAATTGTTGGACAACGTGCATTTAATCACTATTTTCATATGTAGCATCATATTCGGGTTATTTCGATGGAAATGGTTGTACGTTTGTCTGTGACAAAATGCAGTGTGCTCTAGACATTGTCAACCACGTGCACCATTGTTAACCGCCTCTACGTTCCCAGCTACTCTGATCTTGTTAAATCGCCTTTGCCCCAGAGAGAGCGAATATAACAACTGATTGCAGTTCATTCATGCTCCATAATGATTATCAGACAACATGTGTTAATACGCAAACGAGAAGGGTTGGCAGGGGTACTGTATACCGTGTCTACATTACGATATTCAGGACCACAGACAAATAGAGGACTGTCTCTCTATTTGTCTGTGTCGGGACTTGAAATGGGATCCGCCCCCATGCATGTGTGTGTAATTGAAATAGTTTGTAATATCTCACTTACAGGACATTTTAGAAAACGATGATATCCGTCTCGATTGGCTCTTCAAAAGTTCCTTCATTTTCGATTTAATCGAGGTAAGAATTAGTTTTTTATGGCTGTTTATCAGGGTTTGGTCCTTTAATATTTTTTTCCAACTTTTTGGTCTTACACCAGTAACGGAATAGCTCGTAAAAATGTTTACACACCTTTCATACCAAAGGTAACGATACTATGAGGTTCACATTATTTCAAATTGAGAAAAAGTCTCTTTACTAAAGACTCTTTTCTAAAAGAGAGATAGATGCCCAACAAAACTGTTGTCACATCACGAATGCAGGCAAACTTTGTTTTAAGAGCGCGCAAGATGTTGAATTTGAGGGCATGTCCTGTAAATATGTTTTATTATTTTTTGAATATCCTTTGATTTAACCCCATGAAGTAACGACTGACATTTTCCGCACTTTTCAATCGATGAGCACTGAGCTAAATTTTGACGAGCGTGATAGAAACTGTTTCCCGCGGAATTTACTTTTTGCGGGTGAATAATGTAAAATCAATTTGTGCTTCCAGTTCGTGCTCAGATTTCGCAATATATCAAAGAAACGTCATCTTTTCACCACGTTTCACAAACCCTCGAATCGATACTTCGTAAGCAGCACATCTGTTCAGAGTTCTTACCTGCACGGACTTTCATTCTTTCATTCATTCGTTCATTCACAAACAAGGGAATGCAGTACATACACAACAGTGACCTAGCTTCCCATGGCAACCTAAAGTCAACGACCTGCGTCATCGATAAGACTTGGGTTTTGAAGATAACTGGCTACGGTTTCCGATACTCGCCGTCAAGCTCAAACTCGAAGAACGCAGCGGAAGCCATTGATCCTCAGCAAGACCGAGTCGATCAAGAAACATGGACAAGTAATTAGAGAAATCGTAACATTATTTACGTTCTTCTTACATTATTTTTCTATGCTTTTGTGTTTACCACGTTAAGCCCGTATGAAGTTTCAATGCTACGTAAGTTTACCCTTTGATGTACATTTAATAATATTTGTATTCTGTTGGTAGAATACAATTTCTTGTTCTTCTCAAAAAAAATATGTCGAAAAGTAGATATAGGCTTGTCTGTAAGTCAGTATATGTGTCATGTCTAACGTCCCAATTTTGTTATGTTGAATTTTTCCCAGAGAAACTTTCAACTGTTTTCTTCCATGGTCAAGAATACATGAAATATCAGGAGTCGCCTCGCAAAAACCTAGTATTAGAGAAACAAATTTATTTCAAAATGAGTGTTGACTAAATTTTCTGAGTAATGTCCCTTCCGCGACTGTTCTTGGCTCAAACTTGAAATGATTATTAGCTCAATTCTACCCTACAGAACTGTTATGGACGGCACCAGAGATACTTCGCATGTCGAACCGCTCTGTCCATGGAACCCCGGGCGGCGATGTCTATAGTTTTGGTATAATTCTACAGGAAATCATACAGAGGAAAGGTGCTTTTCCTCTCTCAACTGAAGGCATTCTAGCAAAGGGTAGGCGAGTTGTCTTTTCATTCTTTTCATTTCGGAAATTTTGAACAGGAACACTTTTTAGGGCATTCCATCATTTCTTTGTTAAGGTAGTATGCGCCCGAAAATGAAAACCAACCTGTTGTTCAAAGAAACAATTTGAAACTTTGAATGAAACTTTCAACCATTCTCTTACTAAATCAAGAATAAAAATCAGGGGTCACCGCACAAAACTTGGTAATAGAGAAACCCAATATTTGAATTTCAAAATGGATGCTATCCCTATGTTTAGTCAATAGGGAAAAATAAAAATTTTCAATTTTCGAAAACCGAAGCTCTAAAATGAGTTCCCACAAATGGTAGATCTGAAAATAATTGTAAAAATTCAATTCTCCAAATATCTGTCCCCTAGGCGTATTCTACTTGACATCATACTCATCATGGTCCATTCGATCCAAGTGATACCTTGTTTCAATGTCTTGCTCTAGGAACAACCTCACGTCATGTTTATTCAACTGTTTACTTTCAATAAACATTAATCTTGAACTCGCTCCCTCCCCTTGCCATTGTGTTAAGGGGATGGGGTCGTCCCGTCTGCGGCTGTGCACAAGGGACCAATACAACGGGTTTGTTACTATTCACAACATATTCCAACATCCCTTGTGCATATCGAAAATTTTAAAATGGCAGCTGCACCCGGTCGATACTGGTGAACGTGTCCGAAGCAGTTTCTCATGAACGAAGGGACACAACCAAAGTTTATTTGTATTTGGCAAAGTCTTGCAGTGATTGGAAAGCTACAAAACTAGTGAACTATGAACATACATCAAAGGCTGAACTCGCTTCACATTTCTTCAACGTTCATCGCCAACTTCCGTAAAAGGGCATTGTTTACCAACAAGAAAGACGCGCAGCCGCAGACGGGAAACCCTTCCCTTTAATACCATTCAAGGTTACGATTCTAAGCGAGGATGGAGTCAATTTTAAAACCAGAAGAGTTCCACAAAGGCCAGAGGTGATCTCTGTTCTCACAATGTTGTAATTCACTGACGCATGAATATGACTCTTAATTAAACTACACAACTTTTCACCAATAGGTCATGACGCATTTCATTTTGAAAAAAGAAAGTTGCATTCGAACATAATTCCCCATTTTCATGGTTACTTCCACAGACATTGTGAACAGGGTGCGAAGCGGAGAAACGCCCCCCTTTCGGCCATTGCTTCTACCAACACTGTGCGAACCGCAGTGGTACGCTATGATCTTGAACTGTTTGAATGAGAACCCTGAGGAGAGGCCTACATTCGCCAGCTTGAAAAAGAAGTGCATAAATATTAACAATGGCGAGTAAGTGATCATCAATTTCCTGAAGTGTGACTTCAGAGTAAAACATGGACTTTAGGTCATTCAAGTGGAAGTAAGTTTGAGTCACAACTGACACATACCTCTTTTCTTTCAGAAAGCCGAAGGTATTAGAAAATATGTTAGCTAAAATGGAAAAGTACAACGACAATCTTGAAGAGTTGGTCGAGGACAGAACGCAACAATTTATTCAAGAGAAGAAGAAGACGGATTTACTGTTATACCGCATGCTTCCGCAGTACGTATTGGAAATTTACTCACAGTATATTACATACCGTTGTTACAAGAGATGGCGCCCTCTACGACGATATTTCTTGAGTTACGTACATTTCAATAATTATCGACATAGGTCCCAGTCGGGCCCATTTAATTATTTTTCACGAATGTTCTCCATGTACACATAATGTTTACACATTTTCGAAATGGAATGCACCAAACATCAGGTTTACAATCTCAACAACTCATATTATCCAGAATACCGGGGTACACAGAAATGTACACGAAACAAGATTTAAAAACTAGTATTGTTTCAACAAGTTCAAGTTGTGAATGTTAGAGGGCCAGCAATGCTAATTTCTGATAATTTCTTTTCATTAATCTTAATTTATGTGTCAATTGCAAGTTCTTATTCTACTTTCAAAAGAACGTTGAAGCAGCCACTATTTAGCTTGTCAACATATCGTCTACATGGAGGGACTGTGATAAAATGCTCTCAGTCTGCTATTGTCTACATTTGAAATCTGGTCCGGACAACTCAATCGTCAACAATAACAATGCACTTTACACATGTACAGGCCGAGTTGTCAAGCTGAATACTGTGTATTTAAACATGATTTTGCGAAGTGCAAGAAGAAATTATGGTTGACATTAAAACAAAAATAGTGAAAAAATTACCAAAAATTAGCATTACTGACCCTTTTACGTTAACCTACAATAGGTCAGGAGCAAAAATTAAACACACAGTTTGAATAGTATCAGCAAATAGGGATGACTACGTACAAATGTAAAGGTATGCAGCAAGTATGCCAAAATATGCCTGTAGGTAGCCCAGTGTGTTAAATTTACACACTGTTTTAGTATCGGCCTTCTAACATTGCTGTTTTCACGTATCTCTCTGTCTGTCACACTCGTAGGTTAGTCGCTGACAAACTGAAGGCCGGTCTACAAGTGGATCCCGAGGCTTATGAAGAGGTGACCATTTTCTTCTCGGACATCTGCCATTTCGGTGATATCGCCTCTGGCAGCTCGCCAGTCCAGGTACAAAAATAAACCGCAGTTTCTCTCAATATAAGTTTATTAGCTTATTTTGTCTCGGGTTTCTAAAAGCTTGTAACTAACGTTCTGGTTGTTACACAGGTGCAGCCAACGAACAATGCACTTTTAAAGGGGTCTTTACTACGACAAAATATCTTGTGCATGACAAGTAATGTGAACTGACTAATTTTAAGTCATGAGGGTAATTAATTAGCTGTTCATAATTTGCCCATCCACTGAAAATTTTTCGACTTACCCTCCTGCACTCAAACTTCATTTTTACCCACTCCCCACTTATTTTTGCCTGTTTCCCCTTCCCACTGTCAATTGTTGAAGCTCCCTTGTCCTGTGGCAATAAAACCTTGCCGATTTCCCCTAACCTCGAAAAAATTCCCCTCAAATATTTGTCATGCCATTTCCCCTGCAGACATGAAGCTACCCTACCCGGAGATGAAAAAACCTGTGAAAAATTTTCCCCTGAAAATTAACATTCCTATGCACAGACACATACTGCAGTGGCCTTCTACCGGAAACACCACGGCTCAACTTCCCCTGTCCCCGTTTCAAAAGTAGCTTCCCCTCTCTCCTCGTTTTTCGCCAAGCCCTGTCCCTGGGACAATCAACCGATATCTGCCCTGTCCGACAAAAAACCTTTAATTTGTTCCCCAGACACCTAAAAATATGTCCCCTGCCCTAGCAAAATTAAAAATTCCCCTGCTCTCAAAAATTGCTCCTGGAATAGCTTTTTCAATGAATTGCTTCGTTGGCTGCACCTGGTTACAGTTCACTAGTTTAGTTTTAGTTGAGTTCCTGTTGATAAGGCGGTTGGACGCTGATCCGAGTGTCAATCCATTTATTTAAACTGACTCAGAACCTGCTCACATTTTCGCCTGTGCAGTGCTGGGTATCAACTGCAGTTTTATGTTTTACTCCCCACAACATGCTAGAATAATAAATATTCTGTTTGGCAAAATACTCTGTGTAAAGACCGTATAGTTGTTATTGACGACAAATGAAGTCTAGTCTGGTCTTGAATTCAATTTTAAACAATAACAATGCTGACTGTACACATAAGTTAAAAACTGGGCAGTAGGCGCACAAAAGAAACCACCAAACAAACCCAACACACATTTCGTATCAATCAGAGGCAGTTTTGTTTCCAGCCCTTCTTTAAGTCCCCAAACCCCTTCAGAAGCCCCAGCATACACCTCGGTATTTCCAAATCCCCCGTCAATTCTCCCGTCCCTACTGCTCCAGAAGTGTTTGTAAATGCAGTCTAACCGATAGATATGAAATTATATCAGAATAAATTAAGATCACTGTCTATTTATGTCAAAGGGCGACTCTAGGTTCTGGAGTCTGCGAAAACAGTAAGGGGTGGACCTTTTGATCGTCGTTTATGGAGGGGGCTTGGCGGATTAATTTGAGGCGAACTTTACTCAAATTCGCCCCCGGTCAAGATTCAGGTATCTAAGACCCCTTATAGGGGAAGTGAGCAAAAATCTGAGATTCTCACTTTGGAGATGATACTAAATGCGCCCTCATTTGCGACCATGCCTGAGACTCTCGTTCATCAAAGCAAACAGCATTTTGGCATTCTTTTCATATAGCCCACCCTTATTTTGGTTTGTTTCCGTTTTAGTGATATCGTTTTGGTTTTTTTTTTTTTTTTTTGTTTTTATCTCGTATGTGTTTCAGGTTGTCGATCTGCTGAATGACGTGTACTCATGTTTTGATGAGATCATCGAAAAAGCACGACGTTTACAAGGTAGCCCATTCATTTCAATCTTGTTATAGCTTGAATTTCGTATTTGGCATTAAGTAGACGAGTTAGATGAGACACTGTACCAAATAGCAAACAATGTAAACCACACGTAACGGTATAAAAATATTTAAGCTATAAAGCACACCCAGCGACGGTATACCACGAGATTTTGACTCTGACCAGTTCACAACATATACGCACGAGTGAATAGCAAGTGCATATATGAAGTAAACTGGTCAAAACCGAATGGTATATCGTCGTTGGGTGTAATTTATTGCTGTTATACCATACAGTATCTTCAAGTTGAAATTCTAGCATTGAACGTCAAAATAGGATTTTTGCTCTTCCCGAGAGCTCGTGCGTGTGCCAACTGTGGTACATCGCGAATATGCTACGATAACCTTCGCGTCTTGACCGATCAGATCGCTGCATTTGAGCAATATACTGGTATGATATAATTATTACATGAATGTGCACAACGATCATCTTTTTATATTCAAACTGTAGTCATTGTGAGAAGCTGCAGTTTTCAGTCATTCTATTGACAGTTTGGTAACTTCTTTTTACGAAATTTGGTAAAATGTCAAATGCAGTCTTTCATCACTGGTTGTTATCCTTAGGTTGAAACCGTCAACGATGCGTACCTGGTAGCATCGGGGCTACCAAAACCGAATGGTTCCCGGCATGCAGAGGAGATAGCCGATATGTCGTTGAATATGCTAAAATGCGCGTCTACTTTTCAAATAAAGCACTGGCCCGGAAAGAAAGTGGAACTGCGCATCGGCATTCACAGCGGTCCGTGTGCCGCTGGTGTTATTGGAATGGCGATGCCCAGATACTGTGTGTTCGGCGACACCGTCAATGTAGCATCACGAATGCAAAGCCACAGCGAAGGTATACATTCTACAACTGTATCTCTAATTCCAGCCAGCTGGTTTTGTCAGTGCTTTTATTTATGGCAGCTAGCAAAATCGAAAAAGCATGAATTTCTGATACACAGAAATTATTTCTTCATTCGCGTGTTACACTATGCAGAGTAACATCTTAAGCAACACGACGACGAAGACGACGACGGACGATGATGATGATGATGACAAGTGATAGGGATGATCACGGTGTGGTAGTGTATGCAGCAAATCATAGTGCATTGTCCTTCAGCCTTCAAAATGATAAAACACCTTTTAAATTATTTTTACAGCGTTCAAAATTCATTGCAGTCAGAGTACCCACAGTATCATTTCCGAATCCGGTAGATACGTATTCAAACGGAGAGGGGAAATCGAGATAAAGGTAAGCTGTTTTGAAGGTTTTACAAAGCACATACGACACTGTTGTCGGGCAAAAGTAGCCGTGAAATCGAAGGTGTATCTACACAACGAGATCTCCGAGGTAAAATGCGTGTCAGGGGCAGATATTCGGATAGGGCTGATAAACTTTTATGGACTAAATTTCATATTTTTCCATAGCGTTAACACAGGGATGGTGGACATGTCAAATTTCAAGTGTCGTACAAATTGTTTCTGTACATAATTTAAATTGTAAATTCTCTTGTACCAAATTTTGCATGGTGACCAAATTTTTATTCTTTACTCCGTAAGGGGGTAGTTCTAAGTTACCCTGAGGAAAGGTTGGGCAAAAGTTCAATTCTTGCAATTTTGAGGCGCTACCACTTAAACGGAAAGTCGCCACCGTTTTGTTGGAAGCTGGCAACGTGCATGTAGTGGCTCAATCGCTTATGTCACCTTTTCTCGAGGTTCAAGTTCATGGAAAGTTACGTCATTTTTTTACAGGGAAAAGGCTACATGTCTACATACTGGTTGATTAAAAAGACAAGTGCAGAAAAGAACTAAACCCGAGGTAACATAGAAACAACGTTGTATTATAATTGCTGGAAGTAGAACCCTTTAGGAAATATCATGTACAGTACCTCCACAAAACGGTCCCTCCACAAAAACTGTTTTGTTTTGTTTTGTGGAGGGACCGTGTGTGGACACTAATACAGAAATTTGCGAGAAATTTGTGAGAAATGGACACTCTCTTGCTGTATTGCGAGAAGTAAGCCAGAATACATACTTTCTCGCGATCAAGCTGCGAGAACTGTGCTTTCTCGCATGCATCTGCGAGAAATTGAATTCTCGCAATCAATCAGCGAGAACTATGTTTTCTCGCTCTGCATCTGCGAGAAATTGTGAATTTTTTGTGAAATGCTTACACAGAAGAATACAATTTCTCGCAGATGCAGAGCGAGAAAACAAATTTCTCGCTTATCGATTGCGAGAATTCAGTTTCTCACAGATGCTGAGTGAGAAAAGACAGTTCTCGCCAGCTGATTGCGAGAAAATTAAATTCTTGCCAAGTTATTGCGAGAAAATATGTATTCTCGCTTACTTCTCGCTAAAAAACGAGAAAGTGTCCATTTCTCGCAAATTTCTGTACTAGTTGGAGGGACCGTGTTCATATATGGCAATTGTGAGTCCGGAAGCGTGTAGTTTATACACGTCCATGCAATCTTGGTAAATATATGGAAACCAAAAACAGGGTTCGTACACCTTGGGACAAATAAAATTCCAGGGTTTTTTGACCAGTTTTCCAGGACTATTTCAACTAAAATCAAGTAATTTTCCAGGGCTCTTGACCATGAAAACAAATTTATACTCGACTTCTATCGACACACCGTACCTGTCTACTGCTTTAATTCCTGAGCTTTTTCTTCTAACTGTATAGCTACTGATTGTATTTCAGTTTGTTTTTCTCTTTTGCAGTCTTAGAATTTGTACTCCTTCTAAGACTATTTAACTTTGCGACTGAAGACATTTCCCTGCAGATTTAGCTTTCTTGGAATATTTATTATCAACTTTGTTAAGTTCAATTACATCAGTCTCAAGTATCTTCATTTTCCAGGGTTTTTCAGGGCTAAATCACATTTTTCCAGGGTTTTCCAGGGCTAAAATAAAATTCCAGGGTTTTCCAGGACCGTACGAACCCTGCAAAAAGCACGACAGAAATTTTATCCCTCTGGGGGTTTTTTGGTATCAATTTAGGAAAATTTGCACAGACGGCCCTTATACACAGTCTGGACAGCCGGACTTTTACTTCCCAACAAAGTCTTCTTTTTCAGATATATTACCTCTATTCGTTTCATCTGTATATAACTACGGATCGGCTTGCAAGGCTGACTCAAAGGAGTGCGTCTGCCAATCAAATTAGCCCTTCTTTATAATCCAGCATGCTGCTAAAACAGGGAATAACATCGGATGATTTTGCAGACTTCAAAATTTTGCATTCCGAGCCTTTCTAAATGTGGATGGTTGAAATCTTTGATCAGACACAAATGAAGTGATGGCGGAAACGAAGGCACCTGGGGTTATTGGTCGCCATTTCATCTTGGGGAGAAAAGACTGTTTGGGTAAAAACAGGCAGTTTTGAGAGTTCTTAGCAACATCTGCCTGCGTCAAAAATATGTAATTATTTACACCATGCCAACAAGATGGAAAAAAAGAGCGGTCATATTGGCCAAAGGCTTACTTTGTGTATAAACTTCTTTCCTGAGCGTGGTCGTGAAAATTCAATTGATTGCATCTTCTCTATTGGGATACTCACTGACACTATACGCCCTCATCAGTTCCAAATTAGACTTGGAATGTTTTCCGCATGTCTCTTCGGTACACAAAATACATGCCATCCATCTTATTATAAATGGCATTTCAGATATCCTTGTCAGTAATGACATGCTCTCTAGGTGTGAATAATCTAACAAATACTATTGTAATGTCATAAATATAAAAGACGAATGTACTAACAAAGTATCCTGCAAGGTAAATGTGTGTTACCCTCTGAGGTGATCAGAATTTCCACAGAGTTAAGGGGCAATCATTTTACATTCTTCACCAATGTAAAGTGTTGTGTTGGTGTCACAATGCAAATTGTCAAGGGGGAATCAAAATTATTATAAATTGTCTTCTATAATAATTTGACATGTTGTGGCTACTTTGACATTCTTCACCTGAATGCAATTATATAATTGAAGAAATACATCACTCAGAAATGAGATCACAATATCCCCTGGAGAGAAATCTGTCACAGAAAACGCCCTCAAGGAAAACAAGGGACTGCAGTCGCTTCTGTGTAGACATTATGGTAGTCTGTTAAGTTGCAGAAACAAGGGCAATATGAGACTTACCCGTCACCTGTATGTATTGTCCCAATGCCCCCGTACACTGTCGACCATCACTGTTCATAAAATGGGTCTGAGCTAAACCATTGTGGCAAAAGGGTTAAAAAAAACAAAATCTACGCTTCTTTGACTTTATACAGAAAACAAAATATTTTTATTTCTTGAAAAATCAAACGGTGATGAAATAATGCTTGGATGTAGCATGCACCATTTCATGCAAACTGTGTATATAAAAATATCAATGGTCTTTGACACACTAGAAAACATATACACTACAATGATGATAGACAGTAGGTCACAATTCTACTGTCTATGATTGCTGACACAATTTTTTTCAAGCAAAATATAAGCACCAACTTATCAGTGTGGAAGTTTCGGCTCTTTACAAAGTCAAAAGCAGACACAGACTTTAAAATGTTACATGGTCTCTGATCGAGTAATTGACTGCCAACCAGCTGAATATTGTCAGCAAGTGACAGAAAATGTTGCGAATATTGTCAGCAAGTGACAGAAAATGTTGCAACTTGTTGAAGAAAGGATCATTCTTCCAGAAATTCCAAGGATGTGACAGCGCAAACAAGCTTTACGTGTAACTCTCATAACGTTGAAAAATTACACAAATTGAAAGTCAGATGATAAAAGTGATGCTATAAAACCTCACGGCTTGGACAATTGAAAACAAGTAAAACATCTAAATTCATGGACAAAAATATAAGTTGAGCGATGACAAAGTTGAAAGAAAGAAATAAGCAGATATAGAACATCACAGCCTATACTTGAATTTGTCACATTGTCTACAAGTACTGAACTGGTCAAATCATTGACCAGTATGTTAATAGAGACAATGATATTCCACCAGTGATTACATGTATAACTCTAAAAGTTAGCCGACTGACTTCTTTTGACAAAATAACACAGAAACATCAATAAGAAGATCAACATGGCCAATACTCTAATAATACTGCTTTTGCGAATAGTAAAGTAGTACAAATATATCATTCACAAGTTTGTAAATATTTTTGATTGTTGCCATCTTGGTCTACGGAGTTTCTTCTCCCTTTCTTGAATTTTTTTCAACTAAAATTGTTGATGTACCGACTAAAACTAAAAATTCATCTCTGATTCATTGCCACCTCTGTAAATAGGAATTTAAAAATTTATGTTGATAAAGAAAATTATTCTAATATATAGGTATGTCAATTTAAGATCAAGTTTCATAACTCTCCTTCTCAAAATGTTTTACTGCTTTGAAAAGGAAATTCTGCATGGTCCATACTACTTGTTGTTAAAATTTAAAGGTCAATAAAGTGCCTTGACTTGGATTAACAAATTATAAAGGGCCAGTAGCTGTAACTTTTGATGTTTTTTTTTGACATTTTTGATGTCAAGTGCAAGTTTTTTGTTCCACTCCTTAAAGCAAGCTGCAACAAAAATATTTGGTTTGAATTCTAGCCTTGACAAGAATTCACTTCTCTACAATGACAATACAGTTTGCACATGAACAGGCTGTTTTGACAAGCTCAACACACACTATATCTCAATATGCTTTGAGGAGTAAAACAAGAAAGTGTAGTTAATATTTTTTTTAAATAATGAAAACATAAAAACGTAAAAGCCTGTGTTGGCACCAGATTATCTCATCAGAAAATTTGTCCGCTAGATTACAATTTCAATGGAAAACAAAAGGCTGTCACACCTTCATAATCCTCTTACAGAATAGAACAAAGGTGATCCCAGGGATCGCAAACAGGGCCTTTAAAGCTACTGGCCCTTTAACTAAGCTATAGAGTTTTCAAAAGAGGTCTACAGAATTTGAGCAAACCAACATTTTCATAGAGTGGTTCTGGAGGCCCTCCAGAAATATATTGCATCATCTGGTACAAAAATATGTTTTCAATGTGGAGAAGATTGTGTTATCTTACACAGTAGTTTCATAGTTCAGGAGCTGACGTTCTGGAAAATTACTTCTTGCAACGCGCTTGAGTAAAAACTTTTTGACTCTTTCCTTTAGTGGATACATCCTTGTTGTAGCAGTCTGTCACCGAAAGTGGTCATTCGCTGGGCAATCTTCTTCCACTTTCTACGTCTCAGTTTGTCACCGGATGGGTACCACTCAACGTGCGTTTCCTCATCGATGATGTATTTCAGACTGAAGTGAAGACAGAGGAAGATTATCAACATCAAAAGGAACAGAAACTTCTATACAGTATTTGTTTAAAGGGACAAAGTTTCTATCTTTTCAAATTATTTGGGATATTTTAATCTCATGTGAGAAGTTTTTGTTGTTATGCTCACTCAAACGTTAAATTAATAATCATCAGAGCCCTACTCACACCTTGTGTATACACATACCATGTTAACCCTCTGAGCACTGTAATTTTTCCTGCCAAAATTTCAGTGCAACATTTTACCAATTTCATGAATTTTTCTGCAATTTTTTTATACTTTTGGAACAAATGGACATCACAATTCATTTTCTACAGATTTTTACCGAAATTCTCGCGAAAATTACAAAAAATTTGCCTGGGGTATATTTTATACAGACGACAAAAATTGACTTTGGTGCTCAAAGGGTTAATGTGCTGATGACATCAATTATGTCATGGAAGCATTTATGGCTATATCTGAAAGCACAGGGGCAGGGGGTGCAGAGATCCAACAGCTGACAATGAAGCATCTATCAATGAACAGAGCATTTACAGCTGCTCACTTGAAAACTTTGTTCATCCTGAATTTGGAACAATCTATTAAAGCAGTATCATTGTAGTTACTCAATGTAAAGTATGCAGTTTTTCTCTTCAGGAATATTTTCAATGCATGGTTACAATACCACAGTTCCATTTTATGACATTTTAAATATATCACATCATGTGTATTTCAGGAAATGCAGAATCAGTAATATTATCAAGATTTTATGCTATTCTCTCTATGCACGGAGTAGTACATGAAAAAGGGTGTCTATGGTACCGAAAGTACATGGAAAGATACAGTGTTCTGTTCACTCTATATACTTGTTTCTGGGAGCCATTATTTTGAAAACAAAGTCATCGTTAGCACAGTCCCCACTTGTTAATGGGTGCTTTGATTACAGGTCCTCAGAGAGGATAGAGTCCTCTTCATTAGGTCTGTGATAAAAATACTTTTGAATAAATTCGCTTGATACATGTCTGAGTTGAGTTCAGGACATAAAAAAATCGTAATAAAATGGCCACATGGTGGCCATATGGATCGAATTACAAAACAAATCAATGTGCATATGTATGACATACGGTAGGTCAATGTCCTTGTACCAACTTTGATTAAAATTGGTTGAAATATGCCTGAGTTATGGCTTTGTACATGAAAAAATCATAACAAAATGGCCGCACAGCAGCCATATTGGATCGTATCACAAAACAAATTAACATGCATATGTATGACATTGGTCAATCTCCTTGTACCAACTTTGAATAAATTTGCTTGATACATGTCTGAGTTATGGTTCTGGACATGAAAAAACGTAATAAAATGGCCACACGGCGGCCATATTGGATCATATCACAAAACAAGTCAATGTGCATGTGTATGACATAGGTTGATGTCCTTGTACCAACTTTGAATAAAATTGGTTGAGATATGCCTGAGTAATGGCTCTGTACATGAAAAAATCGTAACAAAATGGCCGCCCTGGCGGCCATATGGATCGTATCACAAAAAAAATTGATGTGCATAGCTATGACATTGGTCAATGTCCTTGTACCAACTTTGAATAAAATCTGTAGAAACATGCCTGAGTTATGGCTCTGTACATGAAAAAATCGTAATAAAATGGCCGCCTGGCGGCCATATTGGATCGTATCACAAAACAAATTCATGTGCATATGTATGACATAGGTCAATGTCCTTGTACCAAGTTTGAATATAATCGGTTGAGATATGCCTGAGTTATGGCTCTGTACATGAAAAAATCGTAACAAAATGGCCGCACGGCGGCCATATTGGATCGTATCACAAAAAAATTGACGTGCATATCTATGACATTGGTCAATGTCCTTGTACCAACTTTGAATAAAATCAGTTGAAACATGCCTGAATTATGGCTCTGTACATGAAAAAATCGTAATAAAATGGCCGCCTGGCAGCCATATTGGATCGTATCACAAAACAAATCGACGTGCATCTGTATGACATATGAAGTAATCCTTGTACCAAGTTTGAATGAAATCGCTTCGGGCATCTCTGAGATATCTGCGTGAACGGACGGACGCACGCACGGACGGACGCACGCACGCACGCACACACGCACGGACACGACCAAACCTATAAGTCCCCCCGGACGGTGTCCGTGGGGACTAAAAATCACTATAGTACAACATATGTAGGAGGAAAGAAAAAGAAGATTAGCAAAGAATTTGGACCAACCTTTCTACTCCGTTCTCATTGACTGAGGCAATGCCATCCACTCCCATGATCAGGTATCTCTCTCCTACCCGGAGATTTGGATTACGACACGAAGATCTCTTCCAGAACTTTCTAACTTCATTGGGGAGGACTTCATCCAGACCTTTGAAATGACAGGAAACGTTGTTAAAGCCATGAGCGCATGACAACATTGTCAGGAAACTACAAAAGATGCAGAGTGCAGTCACACCTTTCAGAGAAAGAGTGAATTTTTATGTGCAGTATATGAATATTCATGGTTCATAATAAGCTATGAACATAATCTTTGCATGAAGTGCACTAAGATTCAAGGGATTTGCAAGTAATTACTTACCAATTTTCACAGGACGGTCCACAACTGCGCTGATTACATCAAAGCTGCCCTCTTTGACAATATCAGCAACTTCGATGTCAAACACTGAGGGAAAACAAAAAATTATTCAATGACTCTGACAAGCATGAAAAATCTCACGCACAAAAGAAAGTCTGAGAGAGGACAGAGTTTTGGTCGACTGGACTAAATTCTACAATGTCAAAAACTCATGCATAATTTTGGTTTTCGTGACCTGTTTTGGTCTTAGTGCACTATCAGCTTCATTGCCCCCTATTGTTTGAAAGCAGTACAAATTGCAAGATTTGAGCAAGACTAAAGTAGTTGACAAGGTAGAAAATAGCAATGGAAAAGGAAAGTCTGTGCAATTTTAGACCACTGAATAATCAGTCTTCACTGATAATGTATCATGATTGGCTTTCTTGAACTTTGCTTATTATTAAAACCGTGCATACATGAATAAATTAAATGAATGCCTTGACACATACCATAGTCAGCCTCGTCGCAAGCCGTTCTTGTCAACTCATTGTGAGACAAGTAGTTATCATCACTTGGTTCCCCGCACTTTCCTGTGAACAAAATTTACAAAATATCTGCATATTGAATCTGTCATGTCATATAAAACTAATATTTAATAGCACATGCCTCTTTTGTGTTTTGTAAATTCATTTGCATTTTTCGGCACGTATAAAGATAATTGATCTATTTTGACGTATTTTATCTTCCTGTTTGTTAAACACAGTCTTTTGTTCCATTTTTCCAATAATGTTAAAATACCGTGTTCACTTTCTCAACACTGACTGTATGTATACTCAATATTATCATGGACATCTGAGGTTATAATAATACTAATAACAGTAATAATTTATTCAATATAATAAAGTTTACTTTAATGATTGAAATGAAGTTGGAAATTTGCTGTTTGTAAACAACTGATCTGGCCGACTTCCACACTCAGGATAAGATATTAACAACCATTCTAAAATTGGCTGATTCTCTTTACAAATGAATATTTTGTATGTATTCCAATATTTTGTGTCTGTAATCAATTTGAACTCCTGTTTGAACTGCTTACTACAAGCAATTTGTCTGATATTTTGCGGAATGTTATTATTATAATTTTGCATTTGCATAGTTGATGGTAAATTGTCCTGGCATATGTTTTATTCTTTGCAATGCTAAGGTCATCAATGAAATTCTGGTGTTGTATTTGTGACTCACTGGTGTATGAAAATCCTGACAATGCATAAGGTAATCTTTTGTTCACTATATCGTAAATTTTGTTTTGGATTGGACTTCATTTGTAAAAACAACAATGGATGCTCTGCAAAACGAGTTGTGTTTGCAAGGGTATTACTTTGCATGCAGATATACTTTGTTGAGAAGATTGACAAAATTTACAGCTGGCATTTGTGTTTTTTTTAAAGAATAAAACATAATGCAAATGTAATCAAACAGACAGTTCTTGTCCCTTCAATGATTGAAAAAAAAAAGTAGCATGGAGTCGCAATACCTTCAGCACAGACGCAGAGTTCACCGACACACAGTGTACTCAATAGGGGACTTCCCTGGGCCGCATGATAGAACTTAGTGCATTCATTATCAGGCGAGTAGTAGTCGTAGACGTTGACAGCGACTGGCTGGATTTGGCCGACCTTGTATTCCTGCTTGGCATTGAACTTGACACACACCTTCTCATTTTCATCTGAAGATATCTGATTCAGAGAAAAACGAGAGAAAGTTTGTATCTTATTGAGTACTTCACAATCTGACCATGGAGATAAGAAATATCATTGAGAACAAAATGGCACTTTTCTTGATATTCAACAACTTTGGGTTCTCAATTTCAATGTAATCTTTGCAGGGCGCGCCCACTCTTTCAAACTGTTTTACAATGTAGCTCTGAATTTACTGGACTATATACCATGGCCCTAATATTTTTTGAACATATTATAACATGATATTCACTGCATTTCATGACACCAGTATCGCCACTGTTTGCAACAGACATTAGTTGTGCAGGTTAGTCCAGATTCAAATTTGCTTTCCTAAGTTGAGATAGAAACAGCTTCTTAAGTCTAAAGGAGCTAGACATAAAGGTACGCTCAAATTCCAACCTGCAAAAACTTACCTCATCAACATAGAAGATCACCGATCTGTCTGTTATCTCATATCTCTGCACCGGCGAGTCAACATCATTCAGAATCTGAGGAAAAGAGATAAAAAGATCACTTACGGGACACATACATTTGAGTACTGACTCAATTTACACCATGCAAAATGGCACACACCATGATCCATCATAAATACAATTGATTTCTTACATGCTTCAAATTCACTTTCACCGCTGATCTATTTGCATTTTGAATATTTTAATCTCACTAAGTACATCAGAAGCTGTACAGAACTTGACACATTATTTCAAGCTGTGTGCCATGCATATAGGAACAGCTGCCATCATCATGGATGCATTGTCCTTAGTATCATAAGGGACCGTTGATAATAAAAGCTGACGCATGACAAAAGTAATTCTTTCATGGGGGGTGGAGGGGTAAAAGCTCATTTTGTTGTGTGTGCATAAAAATTGCGCATAAGGATTTTCGTCTATTGTTTTCGAAGTGTGACTTTGCAGTGAGAACGCAATACTACCTTTGCCTTCATTGAGAACAAAATGACCACAAAATACGGAGACAGAAAAGACAACGAAAAGACATAAATGTGAAATAAACACTTGTATGCTTTTTCATTGTGAAACATGTACGTGAAACATTTTCCTACGTGCGAAATACATTAACATGTCCTGTGTCTTGAAAAGTGAAACACATAAAGTGGAGGTTTATTAATTAATGTGCACTTCCGGTATTTTTTCACAGGAGTACGGATTGGAGAGGAGCGTGTGGGTTTGTCAGAAACGGCATCATAATACGAAATAGACTTCGCATAAGAACTTTGGTTTTGAAGGGGAGGGAGGGGGTTTCAAGTAAAACGAAGGAATTACGTTTCTTGTGCATCAGTTTTTATTATCGACAGCCCCTAACCCCTCTGTGTACCTACTTTAATGGGCCTCTTTCACACTCCATAGTAAGTACAAGACCACAATCCGTATTACAAACACTGCTCAAGTTCCATTAACATCACACACGATCAACAGTGGCACAACAAAGACAAAGGTCTTGTTAGGGTGCAGTGAAGCTGAGAAACTATGCTAGTCGAAATTCCACATACCTTTTCCAGATCTTCCTTGATGGGTTTAAATCCAGTGAACAGACCTACATCCATGATTGCCATGCTAGTTTTGCCTTCTCTCTTGTATCTGCAATGACAAATGAGCAGAAATTCAAGGTTTCAATGAGCGATCAAGCTGGTTCTGAGAACCGACACCAAACAGAAGGAGCCGACTGGATTGATGAACTACAGTAATAAAGTACCTGTATTTCATGTCAGCCATACGGTTCATCTAATCGACTTTGCTGTTTTTTTCAGTCATTGAACCAGAAGATGGGACTAACAGCCAGATATCTAAAGTGACAGAAAAAAAATCACTTCGCCGAGACGCATCAACTGTGAGCTTGGGAAAAATAGCAGTATACTGTTGATGTGAATGTGTGTTTTTGATAAACTTGCATGTCCTACCTTGCGCACACTTCAATATTGACGACATAATTACTGCGACCGTCACCAGCCTGTCGACCAACTCTTGAGCGACCAAGAATACCCCCTAAGTCCAGAATGCGGCCTACTCTTGGCTCTACTGCTTGTATGTCAATGTCAAATGCACACTGCTCTATGTCTGTTCGAGGGACATTGTAACGCACTTCAACTTGCAGTTGTCCAGTACCAGTACCTCTTGTGTCAATTTGGAGTTGTCCGATTAGGGGAACCTATAAAAAATAAAGGAGTTCGACTTTCATGTATGCACTGTAGACAATCTGTTGACTTACAATGTACTAGAGGCCCCAGTGTCCTCTGGGAAAGTTTGAGGAACAGTTTTAAGCTCTCTGATCCGAGGCCTGTATTACCTGTAAAACAATTTCAAACTGGCTGCGGAAATTAGAATGATGTTGAAATACACCATTATCACATTGGTTTGTTGTGAAATGTGAAAGGGTGAGGTCACGATTGAACATTCATAATAAGTTCTTGATCCCAGGGTCCGGGAGTGGCAATGAATAATGAATGCAAATCAATGTTGACATCGTGTTACAGCCAGTATCAGCTTACATAAGAACCCACTTTTGCAGGAAATCCTAATCCAGACAGTTTTATTTGAATACGATATATATACTATTAAACATTAACCTTTGCACTGAAGATAGCAAATTAAGACTGCAATTAACATAAATACTCTATGCACTTACTGTGAATTGGATATCTTTCTTTCACTGAAACTACCAGGGGGGGAATAAAGAACTTAAATTTTCCTCTCCAGGCTTACCTGACTGTGTTGCTCGATCAGTGCATTGTCATTCTGAATCAGGAAATTTCGCACGAAATTTGGATCCTTTGAAGATTTGACCTCACACTGAAGATCAAGTTCAGGAGTGTCTGTTTGGGCAGTGTACTGAGCTAATGCTTGCAGTGCCATTACAGTGTCCTATAGAAAAAAAATAATTGCATGGCAGAGATGTCAAGAATGTCGGCAAAGAATTGTCAGTTTGGTCTTGAGAGGTCCATTGACTTTTACTCACTGTGAACTCATTATAGTACAAGCCATAGTTTCAGCTGTTTATTCCTTTATGTCTGTGGAGTTGTGTGGTTATATGAGATGGACAAGGTGATTTTTTTACGTGAAAATTTCTCACAAATCTTTCAGTTAGCATAGAAAAATGAAGGTCGAATACCAACCTGAGTTGATACAAAACCACCCTGTGAATTTCTCTGCTTGGTCAACCATACAACGATGGGGTTGCTGTAACTGATGTCACCGAGTTTCAGCTGAGCCAGCAAAGCATAGCTTGTTGTCTCCACGGCGATGGCCGATGGTTTTCTGGAGTACCAGTAAGGCTTGTTACCGCTGCCAAAGCTGGAATCGTCTGTGTTCCAGTATCTCATGTTCTTGGCTGTGAAATAAACAAATTTTCAAATTTGGAACTGAGATACAAAGTCAGACATCTCTTAATTACCATTGACATGGATGTGGTTCTGCACAGTGTTCCTGTCAAGGCTTATTTGCACGCTATTTGTCTCCTACTGCCCTCGCAGTGGAATTTCATGTGTTTTGTGTAACTTTACTCACAGTAATTTTGATTGGTACATCAGTTTGGTAGAATTTAACATCAAAACTCAGGGCAAAATGTGTGGGCACCTGTCAAACATGTGTGAGTCTCAAGATCGTTAGCTCAAGGAAACTCCAACTCAACCCCCTACACCAGCCCAAATCTGTAGAGGATCCTGATAAGATCCCACAGAGGTGTATTCTTTGGAGGGGTATTACAAAAGGGAGGGGAATGGAGGTAAAGAAAGACCTCTCAGGTGGGAATGCAGGGAGTGCCATCAGCAAAGAAACTTTTGGTCTACTTTGTTTTTATTTTCATGTGCCAAAAAACCCCCCAATTTTCTTAAACAGTTGAATGTTGCTGAACTCTTATAACATTGCAGTCAAGTATTCCATGTTTTAAGAGGGCGCTGCACCCAACACAGCATATTTTGCTCAAAAATCACTTTTTTGCAAATATCTATTCAATTTTAATTTATTTGTTAACTCAAGATTAAAATATTGGTTGGGTTCACCTTGTAGCTTGTCAAGCATTCTAAAGTTACGTGATCAAGAAGTGTTAATTGATGCAAACGTATGCTAATCACCCGATTTTCTGGCTTATTTTTCCTCCCAATTTCGAAATTTCTAAAGAATTTAACTCCACTCTGGCTGGGTCAAATTTTCTGAAATTTTCACATTATGTTCTTTAAATACTATATAACAATAAGACAATTATGTTTGGCAATAAAGTTATTACATTTCAAATAAGAGGCATTTTAATTATGCTTACCTTGATTTTAATCAATTTTTTTGAGTGTCAGTCTTTAAACCTTTGCCATTTTAGAATGAGGATAAATAATGCACAAGAAAGTTGTTTTTTTCTACATATACTCTTCTTCCAAGTGAAATATTACATTTCAGAAAATAGCGTCAAGTTTTTGACTTAAATTAACTTCTATCATTAATATACCAAAATTGAGGTTTTTTACCCCAAATATACACCCATTTCATCTTTTGACTAAACTACTGACCATACTAAACTTTAGAGTCTCTGATTTTTGAAAATATATAGTGTGAGGGGTTTTCCTTGTCATCTTTGATGAGAAATATTGCTTTGAAAAAACTGTTGGCAACATGCTGCTCCACCTTAAGCACTCACCTTCATCAAACACAGCAAGGTTTTTCAACATCTGATTGGCTTCTCCTGCCTTTTCACTGTTAGTCAGGGCTAACGCGTATGTCACTATTGCCACTGTGTACGGTCTTTGTAGGTTAGGAAGTTCTCGTTCTAAGTAGCTCTTGGCACCCAGCTTAGCTGTGGTCATCTCCTAGGATGGACAGATCAGAACAAAAGTTGTCTGAAACATGCACTATGATATTCATAAAATTGTTGAACTCTCTTCTTTAGAGGCATACAGTTGCCTATAATCTAGATATGCCCATATACGGTCAAAGGGGCATTCCTTGGTATTCAAAATGCCCAAGTGAGGGTGCTGTTTTTAAAAAGCAGCCACCCGCTTAAAATTTGTGATTGGCTAGATTTTCTCTTTCCATGGTAACTGTGGCAAAATTGGAACAGGTGACAGTATACCTTTAAGTATGATCTCTCTACTGGGGGCAAAGCAAAGATGTTTGGGTAAAGGTAACCTGAATTCCTTGAGATCTACCGACCTCACAACTCTGTTGTAATACATGAAGTACATTTGATGTGCTGTGTAGTTTTGGTTGAGGCAGGTGAGACATTCTTTATAAACTGAAATTTGGAAGACGGACCGAGAGCGAAGGCTCTCGAAATACACTAATGTTAATCCTTATCATTGTGATATTAATAGATGCCAGGCATGCATACATTGCTTGTCAAAAAGAAACCTAGATGACATTAACTGAATCCACAATAGTTATGGCATTTGCAATAGACTTACAAGTGTAGAGGCCCATATTGCATCTTTTATTTTCACGCCATTTAACATCACGGCAAAAGTATATTATACTTGGCCTATGCAATGCAGCAATACTGTTCAACATTAACTTGGGGGGTTCGTTTGCATGTATTCACCACTAAAAGAATCCTTAGACAGCTTCTGGTTTCTATCATTTGTAGCCCAGTGTTGCGCTTTATAAATGAATGCCTAAAAAGAAAATATCAAGGGGAACTTCCCTAGCAGGACATTCCCAAGTATGTGTCGCATAAAAGAGAAATATATGACCGACTTACCCCAGCATCACAGTCACACTCTTCCAAGGCAATCAGTACAAAGGCAGTGAAAGATGGAGCTCCATGGACACCACCCTACAAACAGTGAAATATACATACAATATGAAACCAAGATCAAAATGAGAACTAAAATATTGTATTGTGTTTTTTTGCAAAGTTTGAAGGTGGCAGGATTTGTGTTCAGCTTACTCGGGCTCTGATTGGTCATTTGACCGACCAATCAGTTCCTCTGTGTTTATACATGTAACTGTTGGACACTTTGTAGTCAAAGCTCATAACCTGGCAACTCATAAAGCTATCTTTGTAGATTTTATTTTAACTTTTAATGATAACTATGAAAACATGTATCCATTCATCAAACCAGCAGCTATCTACCAGTAAACATCAACTACACAGAGTCAAAAGAAACAATCTATTCTGTTTAAAGTCAATTACCAAGTAAGAGTAAATTTAAGAATTTTTTGTTAGAAGTCTCCTTGACTTTAGAACATTTTACACATATTGTATGGTGCTAACTAAAGGAAATCCTAAGAAATTCCTAGGTTGACTCAAAGTGTAAAGAAAATACCAATTGAAAACTTAAAATGACCCTTGTGTTCCATCATTGGCTAATTTCTTGGGTATACATTCATGTACATGTCTACATTTACAAGAGGCATGAGAGAGGAAAGTTCCAATGGCTAGAATGGAGCAAGATCACAAAAAAACATTTGTTAAGGTAGTATGTGCCTTGAGAGTCAGAGAACTGTTGCTCACACTTTCCTAAATGTGATCAACTATTCTCCTATCAGATGAAAAATAAAAATCCAGTGTCACTTTGCAAATATGGTCCCAGAGGAACAAATTACCAAACATTTGCGCATATTTGAAATTAAAATTGGCCACCATCTCTCTCTTAACTGCAAGGAGAAAAATGATTTTGGTTTTTGAAAAACTAAGATGGTGAACATTTTTCCCACTCCAAGAGCTTTAGAAGGAGTTCCCATCAGAGTTAGATCAGAAAAGAATTGTTTGAGAGTTGGAAAATCTGTCACCTAAATGCATTCTACCTTAAAAGATGGGAATGTAACTCACTGTCATTTCTTTGTGGTGCACCATGTAGTTTTCCCTGAATGATCCATCTTCATTCTGCATTGTCAAGAGCCAGCGAGTGGCCTGACATATGACTTGCTGGTCGACGAAGATGAACTCTTTGGCTTGGCAGAAAATCTTCATGGAAAAGGCCGTCAACCTGTGGTAGCAGAGATCAGTTAGCCAGTTGCTGTATGATAAGAATATGCTCAGCTAAATGCACATATACCTCAGGGACGTCAGACTTTTGCCACTGCAACTCTGTCAATACTTTCCGGATACAAGACAAGAGATCACACTATTTCGTACCACATTCACACAAAATTGAATATTCAGGGTTGTCTCAAAAGAGTGCAAACATACAGAATGATGTCCTGAATTTCAAATATTTTTTTTTGCAAATTTGGGTTGAGTGTAAATGTCTCATCAATTTATTTGCATAATGACTGCTTATATCTATGTGATGACTGAGAAAGAAAGTTTAATATTTTTAAAAATTTCTTTGAACAGAGAATAAATAAAGGTTTAACGCGTATAATCATTTTGGTATATGCATGTACACTTTCTTTACAAAGGCAGTTCTGTTTCCTTGAGTGCAACTTGTTTGATTTTATCAGTGCATGTGGGCTCTGAGACGTGTTTCTTTCTGCGTGTGACTGCAGTATGATCCAATGAGAAGACTAGCATTTACCAGGTACTGCAAGCCCTGCCCGCCCAGACAGAGAAGCAACCAGTGTCCTTATTACGGTAGGTCAATTCACGATTGTATCCTGCAAGAGAGACGGAAAATAATATTCAGTTGTACCTGAAGCACCTGTAATCTTAGTCATCTACATGTATGTCTACTACTTGCAAGCCAATGCTAACATAGCAGCGTGTTATCTTGCCAGTTCATGTGATCAACAGTTCACGTTGTAAAACACTTGTGGTCAAAGGGAATCGAAAATGTTCCAAACAAATTCACACATTCCACCAGACTGGCTGTTGTGACTGTTTGTACTTGTACACACGCAATGTTTGTATTCCTATATGAACCAATAAGGGCATTCATACATTTCTCAATTGGTTGATACCAGCTGATGTCTTATGTTTGTAACGTAAACAACAAGCTAATTTGATGAATCTTTTATTATATAGATACATGGTACTCCCTAATTGTGTTGTACTTGCTCTAAAGCAAAATATTGCCAACTTATAATGGGACTGCACCCCTGTTTGAGTTTACACTTGGTTCCAACCAAACAGTTGGCAAGTATGGGCCTGCACAGATGGGGGTGAACTCTGTTTCTCTGTAATGGTTCCAACGGAACAGTTTACAACCACGTGACTGACTACACAATTATGTAGAGCTTAGCACAATCAAGGTTTTAGTAAGTTCAAAAGCCATCATTCATTGAATACATTGCACTTATTTACCATCTCTGATGAACTTAAAAGCTTTCTTTTCTATGTCTTCGGTGACTTGGTTAGTTCTTGACAAGTATAACAGGACATAGATATCTGGAGCCAAGCCAAGTAGAGTCTGTTCTCCGCATCCAGTTGGTTGTCTCAGTAATGAGTGCAACCCATTTCCTTCAATGACAGCCTTCACTGTTGGACCCATTAAGCTGCCTGTGAATGAAATGTAGGTGACAAAATAAGTTGTGTTGGTGAGATCAACAGAACATCCATATTCAACATTAAAACTTTTGATATTTAATTGAAAACACGGCATCGCACTATGTGATTTTTTACGGAAAATACAATATTGTATGGCGTGGTCTTTACAACTTACAGCAAATTTCAGCATACATGTGAAAGTTAATTTACAGATACCTATAAATAATATCCGTATCAAATGACCCGTTCTGTAGCTGAGCAAAGAGACACACATCACACAAGTATCATATACACCCTAGACTTGCAAGGAAAGCAGAACACTAACTTTGAAACATAACAGATGCTGTAATGTATCATGATTCTGTTGAAATGTACAGCCACATTCCATGGGCCCAGGATTACTTACCAATCACGTTGACGCCACATTTTGCGGACCCTGGGACGACCTCATCAGGCAACCTAATATCCAACAGATTTATCTGGAGTTGGTCTTCCTTTACCCGGAACTCTGAAAATCAACAAAGAGTAAATGTGGTTTAAACGGAGATTGTTTGACCAAAAATTTAAATTACCCTAATAAAAGTCAACCCAAGGAACCTGCCTTTTTCAATTTGAAAGCAATCAGACGAGTGTTTTTGAAAAGCAGCTGAGAATTTGAAAACTTGATGGACGCCGCCACCACTGAGAGAATTACATGTAAAATTTACAAATACCTTCCATTGCCTTCTGCAATAATCTCCAGGAGTTCTTTTTTACATTAGACTTGTATCAGGATAGTCACCCCTGGATGGTTACCACCCAGAAATAGCTTAAAGGTAATGGATTTGGGTGTGTGTTCAGAGGGTAAACAACCCAGGGGACTACTGTCCCTGAACCATTCAACATGAATTAAACCACAACACGAACTGAGCTGTTGAAAGACGTCAACACGGAGTCTGGAGTGAAATGTCATTGTATACAGACTTGACTGCAATCTAGTACTCACCATCGCTTTGAATGGCGTTATCTGCATTGGGTGGTTGACCGTTGCCGCACTTATCGTTGCCTGCCTCGCACATCTGACCGGCAGGATCCAAGACGACTGAATGGACAAACGTTTTCTCTTGTCCTTCAGGCTACACACACACACAAAGGGTGAGAAATACGGTCATGAGGACTAAAAATACTTAATAAAACGATGAGCTACAATGATATCTGAAAACGTTCAGTATAGTTAAAAAAATGTGATATTGTTGAGATTGAGGAAACACTAGGGTATTTGTTGACAAAAGCATACATACAGCTGTCAATCATTAGATGTGTATAGTCATGCTCTACTAGGAATTGGCAGAAATGTCCACTTGTTACATTTTCATTAGTATGAACATATGCACCACCAACATAAGTGCATATGAACTTCCTGTGCAATAAATTTGGTTGCTATAATGACAGGTACTGTAAATCCTGTACTGAGTTAAATTCTCAAGAGTAGCCTTCAGCCTAAATGACAGTAACTTTTGACAACTTTTTAAATATTTTTACTCCGTGAGCATATTGACAGCTGTTTTACACTGCCCACTTCCTACATTCCAAATAACTAGTATTTGGCTTGTCCAAACAGCCTGTGATATGTGATCTGCTGTCGGTCCATATCGCCAAGGCAACTGTCACTGTTCCTAATTGGTGTGGGCACATAAACATAACAGATTTAAAGGTACACGGTCACCATAAATTTGCATATTCCATATATTGTAAAGGGGCCGGGCTTGTAGCACTATAGCTGTCTGTCCTCCATATTTGATACGTCAAAGAACATGCAGACGACACTGTTATTAGTATGCCATGACTCGTCGTATGGGGCCGCCCTTTTTCGAAAAGCAGCCACCCGCATAAAATCTGTGATTGGCTATTGAAAAACAGGTGACTGAATACCTATAAAAGCATCTCTTCTACCTACCACAACTCTAAGCAGTTTTTCCACAATATCTCCTCCAGCAGGACTGAATGCCTTGATGCGGATGGGGATTTCTCCAACTTCCATGGGAATGACAGGGAAAGTGACTGATGTTGCATCGTTGCCGGGGACATTGAATTGTTTTCTTTGGCTCTGTTCACCAGGTCGGGCACCAGCACACAGTCCTTCAACTCCTTGTAAGTAGACACGTACCTTTGAATACAGAAACCTCACAAATTAGCTCACACCCAAAACATATAATGCACATAAAAACAACTCTAAGGTACTCGGACTGTCCCAACTCTCGCCTCAATTTATTGCAATGTAAATTCTTGAAAAGTCCAGTGCAAAATTGGAAAATCAGGCCAAACAAGGACAAAGGTCAATTCTTTTCATTCCAGGTCTCCTGCAAAAGTGATCCTGCCATCCATGGTTTTTCATTGTATCTTCTTGGTTTTTTTTATATGTTGAGCTGACAAGCTCCAAGCACCAGCATAATTCTAACAGGCAGTATAACAATGATGGTGATAACTTCTCTGTTCAGAACTACACAGAGCACACAAGAAATTCTACTGACAATGTCACATTTTCCGTTTTGCGTAGCACACCGTAATTATTTTACAATTAATTTTTTAAGTGAGTGTATACAAAAAGGCTGAGACATGGCTCATCTACATGTAGACTGACACATGAGAGGATGAGGAACAAAACTTTTTATGATCAATGAGAGGAGACTTAATTCAACATGGTCGTCTTTTCACTTTTGTTTGGATGATTTCTCACTTTTGAGTTCTTTGCATTGACCGATAAAATATCTGTGAACTGCCGATAAGTTTTTTCAAAGGATATGCATGCAAACTTACCACTAGTTCATTATCACCGTAATTGAAAACGGCTGCTTGGATCTCCACCTGTTCACCGCGAACCACAGAATATGGCAGGTTAAGGGCTATGAAGAATTCTTTGAATGCAGTCATTTCGAAGGGCTCAGCAACGCACATGCCGGACTCCCTTGAAACACCCACGGCCTGAATAACCCATGTGGTTAGACTGCTAGGTACTGTCACATCAAGAGAGAATTGTCCGGTTGCACTGCAACACAATCAGAATGACGTGAGATAAACTTGTTCAATGTTTCATGTTTTAAACTCTAATGTGGAAATTACACTTGAACATATCAGACAGAAAATGTCATGAAAGAAAAACAAATATTCAAATAACAATATATTACAAGCCATTTGAACTAATTTGAATGAGTACGCTTGTAAATGGCCTGATAACATTTTTGATTGAAAATGGTCCAATCTAAATGCAACTTCAAAAATCTTTTGCATGATGCAAATGAGATTGAAAATGAGTCTAATTATCATGGTACTGTACACTTTACAGCAGCCAAATTGTATGTTAAGCTGTGTACTGACAATGTGGTGATTGTATTGATGTCACAGTCATTTTGCTCATTGGATATTATGGCCGATCAGCTTTTTTTTACCATTGAGAAAAATGTCATCGTAGATGACACAGTCCCCACTTGTTAAGGGTACTTTGATTACAAGTCCTCAGAGAGGATAGAGTCCTCTTCATGAATTTGGTCTGAGTCCTTTACTAAGTTTGAATAAAATCGTGTGAATGACATCGGTTGAGACTAGTTTTGGCTAAGGACATGAAAAAATTGTAACAAAATGGCTGCCATGCAGCCATATTGGATCATATCATGAAACAAATTGACTTACATATGTATGACATAGGTTAATGTCCTTGTACCAACTTTGAATAAAATCGGTTGAGATATGCCCGAGTTATGGCTCTGTACATGAAAAAATCATAACAAAATGGCCACACGGCAGCCATATTGGATCGTATCACAAAACAAATTGACGTGCATATCTATGACATTGGTCAATGTCCTTGTACCAACTTTGAATAAAAATCAGTTGAGATATGCCTGAGTTATGGCTCTGTACATGAAAAAATCGTAATAAAATGGCCGCCTGGCGGCCATATTGGATCGTATCACGAAACAAATCGACGTGCATATGTATGACATAGGTCAATGTCCTTGTACCAAATTTGAATAAAATCGGTTTCGATATGCCTGAGTAATGGCTCTGTACATGAAAAAATCGTAATAAAATGGCCGCCTGGCGGCCATATTGGATCGTATCAAAAAACAAATCGACGTGCATATGTATGACATATGAAGTAATCTATGTACCAAGTTTGAATGAAATCGCTCGAGGCGTATCTGAGATATCTGCGTGAACGGACTGACGGACGGCACAGACGGACGCACGCACACACGCACGGACATGACCAAACCTATAAGTCCCCCCGGACGTGTCGTCGGTGGGGACTAAAAATGTCATGGAGTTTCACTTACTCCACCACATGATCCTCGAATATCCATGTCTCTGGAAAGTCAGATCGGACTTGTATATCAGACTCGTCTTCAAAAATGTTGTCTGGATTGGTCCACTCATCCTCAAAACCACCAATACGGCCAATTCTGTCAGGTTCAAAAGTTTCTTTGCAGCAACGAAGGAATGCTGCAATCCTGTCGTCTTCCTCGGAGGTCTGTAGTTGATCCATGATTCTCCTAGCTCTGTTGTCACAGTTTGTCTGATCTGGGTCAGGCTCCTGACCACGAATGCAGTAATCTCTCTCTTCTCCTTCGTAACTGTTAGCTGGAAAACAATATCAGTCACATTAAAAACATTCAGGCCAAATTTTTGGAGGTGATTACATTGTTCTCCTAAGTTCTTTGTTGGATTTCAAAATCACTAATTAAAATCACCATCTTCTCCCGTAAAAAAAATATTCCATACAGTAATTACAACTGTCAACAAACTGGGCCTTAAAAAGAGGAACAAACCAGTAACACTGATTTTAAACATTTCTGATACATAATAATAATCTAATAAAACTGAGTACACTATGTTTTGGATAACTTGTTGATATATTACGGTGGAATATTGTACCTCAGGGGCAGATATTCATATTGTCAAATTTTTACAATGCTTTCCTGGACTACCACTTTTGTGGGGTCAATTTAAAGTGCTTAGTAGTGTTTTCACAATCTTAGATTTTTGAGAAAGAAACTCAAGTTTTTCCACGAAGAAGATGGCGACCCCAATTTTATTCTTGATTTTGAGTGGGAAGTATTATAATAATAATAAGTTTTAAGGTCTTCCAGTTTTGAGGAACATACTACATTGAGTGAATTTGGAAACTGTTGCTGAAGCAACAAGTCTACTTTCTTTGATTCTGTGCCTCTTTTTCACCTCACTGAAGTATGCAGATGCAGCTTTAAGTGACTGACGATCCTAACATAAGAAATTGTGTGTATACTGTACACTATATATGCATCAAGAGAAATGATGAATGTCAGAGCTATTTTGTAAAGACATTGTATATGTACGTACCAAGTCACTGAGATCCCTACGCCTCCTCCGAGCAGCAGCGGCAGCAATACAACCATATGCTATGTACAAATTATAAGAAACCAAGGGACTATATTAGACATGTTCTATGTATCAAAAAATCTGCATGCAACATTGTTACCATGGAAACTATGTAAAATTAAAGAATGGCTGGGATTTTAAGACCCACTGAACAATGTTGAAAATGATCCTGGTACAGTGCATACAATCACCCACTGTTGAGCATGATATGAAAGTGTTGATAATGTTGAACAAAGTCAGTTCATATATATTACAGAACATGGAGGTTAAAATTAATTTATTTAAAAACAACCGGAATATTGACTTCAAAGATAACTGTTACCTTCTCTCTTTTCCATGTCTATGCCAGCATTGGTCAACACCATAATACCTGAGTCCTGATGACGAAAAGAGCAATGACTTGATGTTATTGAGTCAGAGGTACAGAAAGTAAGTCACTTTTAAAGTGGCGATGTTGAGTCTTGGAGTATCACATTTGTTTGATTTGTATTATTTTAGAGGTACAGGAAAGTAATGCTACGCAACACAGTTAAATTCTGCAGAAAGATGTGGTTGACAAGTGTTGCCCTCTGCTCTGTGTACAGATAAGATGTCTGACAGAAGTACTGCGACGCTATTTTTGATATGCACCAAAGAAATACACCACAACATTGATGAGCTACTGATGGCGGCTCTCACAAACTGCAGAACTTGGCATCTAGTACAGTCCACTTTCAGTTTATACTAAACACTCACTGTGTGATACATGGATGTTACTTGAATTCAAAGTTGATTTAAAGAGTCGCACAAAATTTGCTCACGATGGTGGAAAATTGAGAAAACCAACCTCAAAAACTTGCTTGCTGTCTTGGCCACCACCTGGTCCACAACCGAGATCAAACTTATCCATGGATTGGAACATCTGAAAAATTGAATAGGATAGCATGTCAATGATACATTTCATATGGGTACGTTCATTCTGTGACTATAATTGTGAAATTTAACAAAAGTACAATTTCAGAAATGATGGCTTCAAGTTTTTATGTTAATGCCCAGTCAAATGAATTTTCTGTCACAGGCAAGCATCAAAAATGGTAGCATTGAGAAGAATCTGTTAACCATGCTCACCTTTTGGCGTGTCAACCTGTTTGCATTGTTCAACAGGTACACTGCCTTGTCTACAGCCAGCAAGCCAACCAGAGTGTGTGGGTCTGCGTCGACCGTGATCTTTGCTTCGTCACCAGGTTTTCTCTGGGCATGATTGGCGGTGACCACCATCTGCAAAGTAGCACAAAAATAGGAATTTCAGGATGTGATCTGAGTATCAACATACTTGAGAAAAGAACTGGCATTATAGAATAATTGCTAAAAGTATGATTGAGAGAGTTGCAAATACCACTGTAATTTATTGGCATTTCTCGCTAATGCAAAGAGCTTCTTCTTGTGCTGGGGGGGGGGGGGGGGGGGGGGGGGCAAACTAAAGAATATTGAAATGCATTTGGGTTAAAAGTTAACTCATGACAGCAAAAATATTATTGGATTCATGGCAGGAAGTTCTGTTTGTTATTAACACTAGAGAAACTCATGCATCTCTTAATCTTATCAGGAATTTTTGGTGTGAATTCCTTGTATAAACTTAAACTTACTTCCACATAAATTATCTTAACTGTTTTACCTTTAAAAATCTCATATTTAAAAAAAGATCAACCGCCTGAGACTTTTTTAACTCACTTATATTGCAAAATTGTATTTCAGGGAATGAAAATTATCTGGTGAAAGCATATGGAAAGTGGATACTTCACATGGGCAAGTCTTTTTGGACAAAGCAGCTGCAACTATACTTGCATGATGTGTATCTACAGTTATATGTACATAATTCAGCTCAGTTGTTTCTCACTCACTCTATTTTCACAGACATCTTCAATGTCCAGCCAGAGGGCATCAGCCACGACTTCATTCTGTCGGTTTATGTAATACACTATCAGCCTTGATGATGGTGACATTTCAGACGTCACACGGAACGACAGCGTGGAGATAACTCCAGCCTCCTTGACAACGGTCGCCTGGTGGGTTATCTTTCCGCGAGTTACAACCTATTTCATTGAAAAGAGAGAAGAAAAATTAAGGCTAGAAAACAATTGAAAAGAAATCGGAATGTATAATCCTTTACCTATTTTCTATGATATACATGTTAGGTAATTTGACTCGTTTGGATAACTCATGGCAAAGAATTATTGGTACGTTTGGAATATCTGAACATCAAGATAATGAACAAGTGACCATTTGTGAGCCATATTGGAACTCATTTCAAACCAAATCAATTACATTGTAGACGCTACATGTACACATATCATGCTGGCCTTCTATAGCATATGGTTTAATTGGTGAAAGAAATGGAAAGGGTACAATGTGATAATTGTGGTGAAACTCTCTCTTGCCAACTTTGCGATAAATCAGTTCATCTGGACATGACATTTGTAGGTGCTGAATTGTCATTTTAACGCAAGTGCAAATCATTACCATGTAATTAATTCTGGAAACATCTTCTGCCTTGGTGACCACTGCATTTGCAACCAAATTCTCACCAACCTAATGGAAAATGACAAACACGGCATATTGCAGAACACACATAGCTACAATGCTCAAAGATTTAAAGATGTAATCATAAACAGACACTTTCTGGAAATAAATGGACACATTCAACACATTTACGTGAGTGGGCAAAAAAGGACAATAAACAAAATACAAAATAGGTGCCAAGTGTTTAATGGTCACTTTCCAGATGCTAACTTCAGAAGTAGGTGGGAAAATTGAAATAGGTAATTGTGGATAGCCTTGGCTGTTCCATTGTGCAGTGACAAAAATCATAGCTATGGGTTCTCACTGTTGGCTCTGTTGGATGTGAAAGGCTTCAATATTGCTAGTACTATTGAAATGTTTTCCTGACCAAAGACAACAGCCAGTCAAAGAAACTGTGCCATTATTTCTTGAGACTGGAGCGCATGAGCAATGACTTGCACAGATACCAGTGCGCCAATTTGTAAATCTGATACCAAAATTGCTTAATGTGGGATTGTACTTTAGTGCACAGATGCATACACAACCCTGATAAATATTTGTGGATACACTGTTCCAACAATTGATACAACTTACAAAGATCTCTTGAGCTTCTAAATTAATGAGAAGATAGCTGTTGCTCGCGGACTGATAAGGCTGGCCAATAAAAACAGCTTCGGCATTCTGCTCTGGCAGAATTGTCTCATCCCCGGTCTTTGCCTGATGTAGAAAAAAACACAATAACAATAAGCAGGCACTCGTTGAGGGCGCTGTACCTTCAACTTTCTAGTCTCTTTTGAGATCCATTATCACAAATAATTTTTGAATAATTCAGTGAAGTATTTTGACATAAATGGCCCAAGAACAATACCAATTGATGCAATAGGAAAGCTGGTTTGATGCTTTCAACAAACATCATGTCGTATGTCCATTCAAAGTTTGTTTACTGGCCAGTTTTTTTGTTTCATGCAACATACAAATTATACAGCATTCCTGTTACAGCATTTTGCTTTGATTCATAACACTAGGAACAAAAGCTGCGATAATTCAAACCCTGTAATATAACAGAGAGAGTATTACAGTAGTATTTTTATCTCTGTTACCTTGTTGATGAAACTAGAATTAAAAGTGTGTGTGAAGTACAAGATGTGGTGGGATCACTGAGTTTAACCGAGGTATGAAAGATTCCTGTAAGGTCTGGTCACTTTGAAAGATGTGCCAAAAAGTCGCTGTAAGGACATACCAATCTAGGCTTTAGCTTGGTCATTCTTCTTCTATTGGAAGTTGTTCAGGGAAATGAAGATATTCAACTTTCAGGCCATGTAAGACTGTTTAGTGTCATGGCAAATGTATTGGCATTTCTAGCACACTGGTATGACAGAATAACACTCACCGTAACTCTGATGCTTTGAGCATCTCTAGGAATGTCTAAAGCAAAGCTGGTCTCACCATCAGAATTGCTGATGTCATTGTCATTGTTGTTTTGACCTCCGGCGAGAAGGTCGATTTCTCCCCCAGGGGTAATGGCTCTTGTGTTGATGACCACGGGGATGCCACGGACAGGTTTGTTATTTGCATACAATACATCAATCTGCAAGTAATGGGCATTTGAAAAAAGTCAATTTTGAATCACTTTCTATTGCTGATGCTTGACGATTTCATCATCATTTGGTGCCATAACTGATGAATATTCATGAAGGTAGATGACAAACACATGGGGAAAAAATGCGACACAGTACACTTCACCAAACGTCACTTGAGAGGCAATCCATGCTATTCGAAATACGGTAGAATATGTGCCTCAGAAACATATATTCTGACTCAAAATTTTTATATAACTTTTCTTGTGTACGGCTTGTGTGGGCTAATAGCTTGTGGAGCAAGTGAAGTTTTCAACGTCTTATTGTTTGTGGAAATAGAAACTTAAACTTTCCCATAGAGAGAGTTCACAAAAGGATGGCAGCCATTTTAAATGTCATATGTTATTGGTAAATGTTAAGTAATTTGTCTCCCTCATACAAAAATTTATGTGGTGACCCGTAATTTTTTTGCTAGTACCAAAGTTTGCATGATGACCCATACTTGTTACAGTTCACTTTTTCAAAAATTGAAATTTTTTTCTTTTCCCCATGGAGGTACCCTTGCCAAAGATATCATCTTGTGCCATGCTTGTACAACTTTGCGACAACCTTCACACAAGTTTTAAAGGCAAGACCTTAACTTGTTTCAAGGTTTGACAAGGTTGTAAGACATCACAGTGAAAACTTACAATCTTGTACCACGCTTGTGATAATTAAATTGCAAGGTTTGTAACTTCAAGTGTGTCACAAGCACTTCACAAGCACTTCAGTCAAGCCAGGTTATTGCTGCAAATATGCAGCAACTCATGATTGACAGATTGCCCACTATTTCATTACCAGGGAGTATAGTGTGTACCATTGCACTTCGTGACCTGTCATATGCAAGCAACACAAAATTGATTTTTCATTTGTATTTGATATTCATTTATTTTCGTAACAGACAATCCTCTTGTTAAAATAATAATAACTGGTATATAATTGACACTTCAGTTAAGCTGGCATAACTCGGCAACATTGCATGGATATAAGAGCGCATCTATAGTATACCGTAGTGACATTAATAATAGTGCCCTTTGACAATCCGATTGGGTAAATCATGCTTGGATCGACAACTGAATTTTTTGGAAAAAAAAATTTTAAAACAGGGACTTGTCTGTCTTGCAAGTTACACCTTGTATGTTCTACGAATGATACCAAAATGCAAGCAGTTTCGAACGAAATGTGCGTCTGTTATCTATTTTTTACATCCATGATGGGACACACACTGTGGATAGAGGGACTGAATGTACGTACCATGCATGGCATAGGCCTACTATGATGTGATATTTAGCTAGCTTCGAGCACAGCCACTACTCTGCTTGGAGGGAGTAGCGGGTCCTTGCTTATACCAAACATTGAATGCATTGACATTTACTTGTCTGTTTCTAATAATGAAAAGTTCTCATTAGTCGATATTTTTAAGGTACAGATTTGCAGTATACAAAAGTTTACGACGTGTCCGTACAGACCATAACCATGGATGTAAAAAATAGATTTTTACATCCATGGTCCCATCGATGTCGCTAACAAAATCTCGCCTTCTGATGACATGAATTGAGGTAAAAGGCTTTTGTCCATGTGTTCAGCGTTAGAATTATATTGCCGAGCACAAATTTGAGGTTTAGGATTACACTCCATCCCGAGCCGCTGTACACAAATCAAATGCGCTACTTGCAACGTCAAACACGTCCTGTGTATCCAGCGACGAGGAGCCCAGCCGACATGTTTACACTCTGAGGTCACGGTTCATTAAGTTCAGTTCGCGTATTGATATTGATTCTTCATGCTGAAAGAATTTGTACTCTCTTTTTAGTCTTTCTGTGGTAAAAATAACTATTTTCATTAAACTAATAAATTAAATGCTATATTAAGTATGATATATAACGGATTGGTGCAGATGTAGAGTCAATTCCAGCGTTTAAAATCGGAACTACATTATCAATCGCGTAATGATATATAGATATCACTTCCGTTAACGTCATCAGGCTTGATCGGCGCGAAGTTAGATTTTGGTACCATCGGCTGTGTACTTGTGATCAGGGAGCTATCTAGTGGACAATTTCGTGATCTTTCTATGGAATCGCCAGCCAAATGATATCACAGTGCTGGAAAAACGTGTATACAGTACCAGGGACAGACGGAGTTCTAATTTTGTGAACACGAAAAGCAGTAAAGATGCTGACTATATTTGTATGTACAGCCACGGTCGTCGTGGAGGGACCGTCGACCGTGACGGGAGACCTGCAACCGAAAATCTTCCAGCGTCTGCGAGCCGTTCACAAATGTAAGTCAATGTACCGTCCGTCTGTACATCGCTATTATGTTCTGTAATCCTTGCATTCCTATGTTTACCTACAGATAAATTTTCGTTGAGAACTGATTCATACTGAATTCACTGTCGTTTCACAACAGTTACAGTAACCATGGAAGTGGTACTACCTCCATGCAGTAACTAAGTGCCGAGATTTTTGCAGATTGTCGCCGTCGTGTATGTAAACAACATACGGCGAGTTGTCCGTTGTCGGACATTAAATCATTAAACGATCGTGAATATTTATGCATTTTTCTGCATCAATTTTTCAACTTGACTCTGTCTCATTTTCAAATAATTATTGATTTCTTTCATGAAATTTACAATGTTTGGTCAAACGGTAAAAGACTTACACTCTTCCCTGAACGATTTGTATTTTTCAGAATGCATTGCTGGTTCTCTAATTAAAGCCTAAAAGGGACAAGAAATTCAGAGAACAGAAAGCCAAATCGCAGCCTTTGACAGTAATGTAAATATAATGAAACTTCTCAAGCCAAAAGAAAATATCTTGAAGACACTTATGTGGCATGAAATGAACATGGCATATAAAAAAGTACCACAATTTGAATTTAACCTTTTTATTTCTCTGTTGTCTTTTTATTAAATAATAACTATTTGCGCTGACCATTGTTTCTCGTGAAACTGATATTTCAGAGCTTAGTTTGATAAAACACATCTTGTGCTGTCCACAGTCTGTCTTAAGATTTGTCAGGTTTTCATTGGCCATGTCTACAAGTGATTTTACAACTGTGTGTACACATCTGAGCTGAACTTATTATATTTTTGCAGAAGATAAAAATTTTGAAACTTGTGGTACAATACAAGAAATTTTGCTGCCTCTTAATTGTGTCGCTTCTTTGGTTTTCAATATGTATTCAGTTTTCTTACTATTACTGATCCAGAGCTGACTGTTGTGGAATTATACCAACTTTTGAAGGCAATTTTGCATGTGTAATTTGCAGCAAATTTGCAGTAACATGGAAAATAATGTGCTGTATGGAGTTTGCGGCTAATTTTCAGTAACATTAAAATTAATTTGGCGGAAGTTGCTGCAAGGATTGTGCCGCAAATTTGCTGCAAAGAATTTGCAGCAACATTGCAGCAGGGAGTTTGCTGCATATTTGCAGCAAGTTCACAAGAAACCTAAATTGCATCTGAAAAATGAATCGCCGGCTTATTTGCAGAAAAAAGTTTGCTGCAAATTTACTGCAAAGCTTGCGGCAAATTTGCAGTAATAGTTTGAAAGAGGCCTAAAATTTTGGTAAGGTAATTGAAATTGAGATCTGTTGATGTAAGAGGTAAGTTTTAAGTCCAACGATGTACTTTGGATTTTGGGTAGGGTAGTTCAAATAGAGGTTTGGTGATGAGAGCCATATTCCAGCCATAATTGAGGACATACTTTGTGTACACATACTCTCTAGCATGTTGTTGTCTCATTCTTGATTGCCAAACCTGCACTCTTAACACATACAATATTGGTTCTTTTAATAAATAATGAAGTCACTGTGTTATCAAATCAGTCAAATCTGTTTAATATCCCGCAAATGTGGCACTGAGTGCCTGTGGCATGATGACCCCAACTGGGCTCAATATAGTTGCCTATGGCAACGGTCAGCAATAATGCTGGCAATGAAGCAAAGGCTTATGGGTAATATACAACCTTGATACAACCTTCGATAGATGAATATACCAGCAGACACACATAGTGTTCCACAACCTTGTTAAAAGCTTGTAATTCTCAACCTTCCACTTTCCTGAACCTTTTGAATTGTTACAAGCTTGTAAGATTCAAACTTGTCCCACGCTTTTGTAAGTTTCATGTCAAGCGTGTTGACAAGCTTGTTAACACGGATGTGACAAGGTGGAGAGTCATATGGTCTGTACACTTGTCACAAAGTTGAAAACATAACTTGTCTAAAGTTTGTTACAAGCAGGTAACTTTCGTAAGGGAACGCACGGATGGTAGCCATTTTGAATTCAAAATATCTGACCACAGTGTATATGTGGTAATTTGTTTCTCTAGCATCAAACTTTGCACGATGACCCCTGATTTGTATTCTTGATTTGGTATGACAATGGTTAAAAGTTTCATTGAGGAAAGTCTGAGCAAAAGTTTAAGTCTCTCACTTCCGAGGTGCGTACTTCCTTTACTAAAAGCACAATCTTATACAAATAGATCCAAGCAATAAACAAATTAAAATTATGTGCTAATATGTAGTTAGAATATTCACTGGTCCCTGGCTAAAAACAATGGAATTTGTAACAATTATTTAATAGTTAGAATATTCACTGGTCCCTGGCTAAAAACAATGGAATTTGTGACAATTATTTATGCCATATTCATTGAGACAGATATACCTGGCTTGTTGCACAGCTACAGGTCCTGTAGCACTATTTTCAGGAAAAATTTTCAGGAAAACATGAAACTTCTCTAACAACCCACCTTCATTCTGTATGGCAAGCCTGGCTTAAAGTTCTTCACTGTTTTGTCGAATCGGAACTTGTATGGTGATTTGGCAAAGACTGGAGAGTTATCCGTCATATTTTCCATGAGTCCGGTGGCATCCTCTGTAATGGATGCTTCAATATACAGGCGTTTGCCTTCATTGTCTTCAAACCAATTGTCTCCAAGGTCAGCTGTGTCAAAATCAAAGAAGCCATGGCCTTCACGAACCTAAAAGGATTCACACACATATTATTTATGGCATTTGATGAATCTGCAGGCAATACAGTGTGTGTAACATTTTGCCCTACATTTATCTCCTGAAATTAATATGCTGTGAAATTTTCTTGGCAAAATCTGATTGCCTCTTTAAAACTGCCATTTAAGATGTGATGCAAGATGATATTTACCCCTTTGAGTGTCAGAGTCAATTTTTGTCACCCTTATAAAATATACCTCAGTCAATTTTTGTAACCAAAATTTTGATAAAAAACTGTGGCCTATGAAATGTGTTCATTTGGTTTACAATTATCAGAAAAATTACACAAAAGTTCATAAAAATTAGTAAAATGTTGCACTAAAATTTTGGTGGGAAAAAATACAGCACTCAAAGGGCTAAACAAATGGGCAAGCAGAAATGAGAAGAGAAGATTAGAAAGCCAACTTTTGTCAAAAGTTGGGCTGAGCGGTGTCTGAAAACTCCATAAACTCTGGAGCAGACAAGAAATCATTTTCACCACTATAGAAAACAATCAGCTGGAAATCTGAGAACGAAGCTGCCCCACCATGGCCAATTACATGAACAGGTAAAACTGGCCAGTGTCGATGACTTGGCTCTACATTAAAATCAGGAAATTCAACCTGTTTGACCTAATTTCCCAGTACACAGGTCTAAGTCACCATTGATACCGATAGGTTTTGGTCAAACCATAGTGGTCAAAGGGTTAAACATTCAAAGCAAGAATACTGTCACAGAAAACAGAGCACATGAGCATAAAATTGATGAATTTTGGTTTGATTGAGCACTGAAACAATCATGCTTAGCTTCAACAGCAGTAATACAAACATCCATATTTTACTTTAACCATTCAAAATTATAATAAATGTTAAGATTTTGAATCGGCAAGATATTCTCAAACAGCAAAGTGGATTTTTTCCTCCTACCGGTGAAGTCCCTCACAATATATATTTACTCAACTCACCCCTGAAGAAAGTTCTCTGACTATCCTCACAGTATGTGGTCCATCCTGCACTCCAAATCTCATGTACAGAGAACCAGTTACTGGCTTCCCATAAACATACCTGTCAAATGAAGATGGCAAATTGAATAATTCACCCCTCCCTTAACAATGTCAAACTGCTCAAAATGAACAACTTAGAGGATGAAAATAAGCCTTATGCATCATGGACATTTTTTACCACCCAACTTTGGCACGGTCAGGAATATTGTATATTTTCCATCTTATTTACCCTGAGTTTTCACTTTTTGTAATAGCCTTTCCCTGGTATGTGGGATTGTTTACATATTCTGTACTTTTCAAGGTCACTGCTTTATAAGAATTGATCACAGGTGATGGAGAAGTAAATATGGTATAATTATTTTACAGTATCAATACAATTGTATGAAATCAACAATAAAGAATTACTTCAAATGAATTTCATGCCACTTGAAGGGTCAGTACTCCTGATAATCACTTTTGATTTGTTTTTCACTGTTTTTGTTTTTAATGGTAACCACAATTTCTTGCTCTGCTCCCCAAACCATGTTGAGATGCACAGTATTCAGCTTGTCAACTCAGCCTGTACATGTGTAAATTGCACTGTTATTGTTGACACGTAAATTCTGGTCAGGACTAGAATTCAAATGTAAGCTATAAACAGTGCATTTTACACAAATAGATGCTGAGTTCACAGGTAAAATACTGGGTTTCTCAACAGAAGAAGTAGAACAAGAACTTGCAATTGATACACAAAAATCCTCTAAAGTTCCAGCTGCTGGCCTTTGAACCTGTTCACCCCTATTCCTAGTAAACAGGTCCAAAATCACCAGCAATAATAATGGGTTTGGGCCAATCCAACCATAGCAATGGAGGGGTTAATAAGTTTAGTGTTCCACCTACATTGCTTCAACACTGCCTTCAACTCGCTGAGCTTGTGGTAATATATACTGAGGGGCATGAATCTTTATTGAGTAAGTTGGCAACACTGGAACGATAAAAATAAACATATATACACAATTAATATACCTAAATTAAATAATAAAGACCAAAGAATTCCAAAACATAGATATCAAAGTGTTTTTTTCTATTTGGTAGCTTTGCCCTTTAGAAAAAATGATAGCACTTAATGGGACCCTTTTATTACATTTATTCTATGACATAGAGACATGCCCACCGTTTCCTACACATATTCTGGTATCATGTCATGACAGACTGTTATATCAGTACTGACACAGCTTTTATTGCTTTAACTGCAGTAATCATGAAAACCTTTTGGATGATAAGTTGTAGAAGAGTATTGCCATAAATGGTGGTAAGTCAATGGAGCTGTGAAGAGAAATTTAAAAACTTACTTGACCAAAGAAAAAAAAAGGCAAAGAAAATCGGTAAGGTATGAACATACCATATTCTCTGACTTCAAACTGAACAGATGCATTCAGCGCATACTGTGGAAAGAAACAAAAGACAGTTGCAGTGAGCCTCAAATATTTGTTGTATTTTGCCGCATTCTGTCTGTGAAATCACATTTGGGCAAAAGTCAGTTATCAGTATTTACTTCACACATCAAGTGTTGCAGGCCATTCAGACTAGAAGATTTGTCATACATGTATGAGCTACTGGGCTCCACATCACTTGTTTTCTCTTTAAAAGGGACTGACCCAAGTGACGGATCTTCAAGTCAGTCAACAGACAGAGTTCCTCAAAGTTCAATGCAATGGCAGGGTTTATCAAACTACAAAAAATACCTGATAATTCTCCTTCTGTGTAAACATTCTAGAAGCTAGGAAAATTTTATAATGAATTTGTATACATATTCTTCCACTATTCAAAGAGCAATCTCAATTAATCCACAGGTTATTTTGATTGCCTACTCTTAAAAATTGCAACACAAAATTACTCATTCGTAATTGCTACATCAACAATGGCAAAGCTTTCTCAACCAATTTTTCTCATACTGTACATACAGCAATATGAGGTACATGTACACATCGAACTCTAATTAGTGTACAATCAAAAAGAAATTGTGTAAAGATCTCACGTGTTGGCTTCCAAAAACAGAGATCTTTTCACAGAGAGAAGTATACTGTATATTTACCTCAGCTCCAAAGAACACATTCACAGTCCAATTTCCGAACAACGGATACAGTGGGAACAGAAAAGTTTCGACAATCATTCCGGTATCTGTTTGAAGTTCATTTCGCCTTTCGACAATGGTGCCTTGCGGGTTCAGGATTTCAAGACGGACCTAAGAAAGTGTATGAACATGAGCAAACAGAGGTGTCAATACATATTCAAAAAGGATTAGATGGTTTAGGTACTGATTTCTCAAATTTGAAAATGTAAACACCACTGAAAACAATGGGCTTGGACTAAATCATGGTTGTAAAGAGGTTAAGCCACCTGTAAAGTTTATGAAAGAGGTTCATGAGATGGGCTCAGACTCACTCCAATAGTTTCCGAGGAACTGTTATACTTTAGAGCAAAACAAATGGTCAATTTCGCAATGTGCGTGGGATGCTATAGACCATCAGACATATGCATATCAGTCATGAAATAAGTTGTCATGGTATTATGCAGACACAATGTTTGACACATAAATGTAAAAGTGGCAGAAAATTGCAAAACAACATACCGGAAGTATCAAGAGCTACATGTATAAGAATCACACTACATGCATGTACTTACTGGGTCTTCACTGGGTCTCATGTTACTGTTCAGAGGCAAAACCCTCATTTTCACTGAAAAAGAGAGAAAAAAGTAATAAGGGATACTTATTTCAAATGGAAAGGAAACTAGAATATGATCCTGCACATCACATCATGGTCCTGGAAATCTTTCCTTGAGTCCCACTGAGAAAATTACACAAGATAATGCATGAGCTATAATGACCAACTTGTACAGTATGTCATAATTTCACCATTTCAACACTTTTTGCCTCAATCAATTGGCTTTCATTGGTTGTGGTCCTATTAATTGGGCACCTTTTCGTCTGCTTATTTATTGTCTGCTTATTTACAAACAAATATTAAACCCAAAATTCTTGAAATTCAGTATTATGTCTCGATATAACAGTCAGCAATTGAAGTGACGCCTGCCATGTTTGGGTGGAGTTTCTAAGGAGCTCAAACTGCTACGCTGACCACAATTGCATTACAATTTTCTGTATAAGACAAACTAAATAGGTTTTAATACTATTCTTTTACTGATTTAGCAGGACTGCACTTGACATAAACCCAGGCAGAAAAAAGAATTCAATATCAGGTTTCAGCTGAATATAGGTACGAGGAGCCCTCTTTTAAAGAAAATATTCAATCTAAAATTTGCTGTGAAGGTTTCTTGGTAATTGGAAAAGTTATTTTAGAGATGGTTACGAGTGAGATATTCTGCTTTAGCATTCTCCATCCTAACATGCTGCAATGCTTGGGGTAATAATCGCTACCAATCAGAAAATTGGAAATGTTGGATACATTGTTAGTTTAAATCTGTCAATCAACACCTCCAATGCATTGGAATGTAAGTTTAAATACATGTAGCTTTGGGTGATACACACAGGTACGACATATACAAGAGCTAATGATGAAAACTCTAATCTAAATTGAGGGTGAATTTTTCCCACCTTCCTGTTCCGGAGTGTAGATTGGCTTGTCTGTCTGGATGAACACATAGCCACTTCTGAAGCTGACCAGGATGACCTCCTCCTTCTGAAAGGTCAACTCGGGGGAATCGGACTTGGCGACCAGATAGACGTACTTCTTGGTACCAACTTCCTCATGCGACTTCCTCTCCGGCAGGTCCTCGTAATTCATTTTCATTTTCAGACTTTGGGGTACATCTAAACACATAAAACAATCAAATAAAGTGGGGTTTAGAACTTCATTGAGGTTATGATCTGTCACATCGAGTCAGAGAGCTTATATTGCAGATAGCTCACTGGATCTACTTGTCAATTTCTTAGGAATAGAATTTATAAACCATGTATATGAAATCAACAAAACAATTTTACCACTTTACAATGTACATGGCTCCACTAATGCTATTGAGAGCAACAAGCACATACCAAAGCCTACATGTGAAAGGGCTTGTATATGCTACATTAATCGTGTTGGTTAGATTTCTAGACATAACCAAATGAAATATTATCAAATTTATTCATTACTTTCAGGAAAAAAATTTTTGTGAATAATACATTGCTGACGGAGTTACATGCAAAGCTTATTTTACAGTTCGTTTATGGCCATTTGGCATGTAGATGCTTAGAAATATTTATCATTACGCTAATCTGGAAAGATTGTCACTTTCTTGATTATGACTGCATTTTAATTATAAATTGAACATGATGTTGAATAGATGTATCCGTAATTGGGAAACTATTGAACAGATATTTCCACTCATTCTGATTCAACCCACATTGCCATGTCCATTTTATTCAAAGCTAACAGTGTTAATGGAAAATCAGGCTTGAATAGAGGAAGCTTCATTGGTCCTTAGATGTATGAGAGGGCGCCCTCTCAAGACCTTTCAGAATTGGCCATTGCACACAATTTCTGATAGAAGTAACTGTTTTTGCGTACCTTTCACAAATTCACCCTGTACTTCAGCAAAAGTCTTCTGTCTGTTGGGATAGTCTTGAAGGTACAACCTCACGGTTACTGGGTTGTTGACATTGAAGATAGTAACAGACACTGTCTCGTCCACACCGAGACGGAAGACATTCGGCGCAGAGATGAAATAAGTTGCTCTGAAAAATTGAAGGAAACAGAGAAAGGCGTGCATGAATATGCAAAAGTTGGCTCTTTAAAAAATCGACCTACACTGTAGTGAACGTGAAGGGATGTTGTGAAATTCTTTATCAGCATACATGTAATAGGTGTAACATAGTTGGGTCCATTGGGCAATTGTGGATACCCTGTCATCCTAATTTCCTTGAAAAGACAATTTACAGATTTCAACAGACCACAAGACTTACAAAGGGTTTGGTACCAGACTGTGCAAGGGTCAGATCCATAACATTGTACATTCTGGTGAGAAAAAGTCAATCATGACATTCACCTTGGTCTATGCACACACATTCAATGGCACTCATCCCAAATTGAAAGCATACATCTACTCCCATACATCATGCAATAATCATGCAATAATTATTTAACCAGAAAGTACTGATGGAAAAGCATGATCCAAACGATTTTAGCATATTTTACACAATAGCAGTATATTACCAATGTGATATGACAACACAATATCTAAAGACCGAACAGAGAGTTAATTCATTCACAATAAATTTCTAAGTCAAAAGTTCCTCCACATCACAGCATACACCACCCCTAAAGTACATCCCTGTACGTATCAAACCTGTCTATCTACAAAGTCTACATGATCAGCAAAGTGACCCCAGGTGTTCATCAGAAAACAGAAAGGAATTAGCTTGTCAACACATCATGAACACACATGTAGAATATGCACTGTTAATGTTTATGTTTGAATTCTACATGGACTCCAGACCAGAATTCACTTGTCCACAATGACAATGCAATTCATACATGTATTGTACAGGCTATAAGTTGACAATTAAAAACAAAAATAGTGAAAAAGCAGGAGTAACTGCAGCTACATGTATAAAAGGAATCCTCATTACATGTACAGAGGGGTGACTGCAGGACAGCTTCTCCCATAAAAAAACGTCATTTTTCTATCTACTGACTGAGTCACACAATTATCCTGCTTTTCAATTTCACATGCAAGAAAGATGAAACCTTTTCCTCACAATGATCCAGTTTGCATTTACAGGCATATGTCCTTGGTCTGATTTCCTTGCAGCGATTCATCAACCTCAGCACTTTTTATTTCCAACACAGCCAACAAACAAAAATATCATGTTACAATTTCCGCGTTCCCATGGAACATCCTGACTTCAATTGTTTCCTTGTTCCAAATTGGACGAAAACTATACCACAATGTGCAAGGACCAGAAGCAACATGTTTTTAATGTTTCCCTCTGTTGAATGCCCCCAAGTTTTTCCGAAGTCTGACATTTATACATGGCATGTACTACTGGTCTAGGTAGACTCAAGTAACTTTCAAAGCAAAGTCCTGCGTATACTGTGCAGGATCCTCAAAATTCAAATGTACAAGGCACAGCCCACAGAGGATAAGTTTCATCCAACTCCAATCAAACCTAACTGCCTCCAAAGGTCATTCATTTTGGTCAGAGTGAATAAGAAGAATCAATGTTTAATGGGTGGGATCCCCTCACACCCCTCACAATAACAATCATTACAATCACATAGGATGTACATTGCAGCTCTGGTGCCCTGTTAGAAGCCATAAATCACCGGCTATTAAGTAGTTACTTCCTGCGACATTCCTCTTTAACCACAAAGGTTGTGACCTTATAGTCACCTCATTTGAGTCTTGCTAGCTTAGAAAGAGTGGCTGTAGCGAACAATGGACAGAGAGAGAATCTGGAGGTGATATTGATCGTGATTATTGACACAGATATATATGCTCTGAAGTTTACAGGATCACCAAGTTGACTTTGTGGTTTGGTGGTGATACAGGGACCGTGCATGTACACAGTCTGAGTTGACAGTGCATGATTTACAGGGCCTGTGATTGGCTAATAAGAGTCAATGAAATTCAGGACCCTGGATTTGGTATCTGAAGCTACCCTGGTAATCTAGAAAACTAGAGACTGATAAGGGCATGGGGAATATAATGGCATCAACCAACAAGTACAATTTACAGACCTGATGATATCTTAGCAAGTACACAGTGCAGCCCAATGTTACATTTAACTGCAAATACTTGAGATGGGAGTCAAACTTCTACCTGACAACTGTAGACAATTAAAATCACCAAAGGTCTACCATATGAGAACTGGGCCAAATGTGAAATCTGAGTGGTTTTTTGATAGATAACAGACTAGCAGATTTCTCTCCAGTCTTCATTGACCAATGAGATTACCGGTATATTATTATAATGGCCTATCTTTTTCACAGCAAAAGCTGACCCTTTAGCCCTGGCTGGACCATACAAGCATCAAATTCTGTGAAATTGAAATCCTATCCCTCATGACATCCGGGATCAACATATTATGACCACTGCTAAATTTTCATTTTCCAAAAACTGTGCCACAGATACCCTCAAACAGGCTTCAAGAGAAAACCACAGCATGAACTTTCAGAGTGTGAAGGTTGTTACCATGCTGTGTGATACTTTTGAGAATTGATTTTAAGGGAGAAAAACTGCGATGAGGTGTACAGTTAATGAAGACATCTATTCGTCCCCCTCCCTCCCCCCAAAAGACGAACCGTGACCATTGGAAATATGAAGTACTAGTTTTTGCCATTATAAAATACTAATGAGTCAAATACATTCCAAGAACTGGTAAACAGTTCATCTCAAGAAATACCAGAGATAATAGTTTTACTGTCAGTTGAAGAGCATTTCTGGAAAGATTTTTTTGACGATATACATACTTGTAGATGAAATATCCTATATAATATAACACAATACAAATAATTTCATCATTTGTGCCAATCTTCATGAGAACATTCCTTCACAGTAATCATGGTAGTACATGTACTTTTTCCAAGATGACAAAAATATACTGATGAAGTACAGTACATCAAATTTCTTAACTTCATGAATCAATATTAATGAGAACATCACCACATGACGACACAAGCACATCATGCACTTTCAAAGCCTTCAGATGAGCTACATGTATTTACGTGGCATCTCCAAAGATTTTTCAACCAAAAAAATGCAGACTGTCACACAGACCTAGATATACGATCATAGCTTGTTTCTCTTATTCACTGGAAGAATGTAGTTCCAGGGTTCAAGTATCAAATTCGCTGTGGCTGAAACTCTAACCTAAGTATACCCGGATCTGCAAATTTATGACCGGCCACTTTTCCGCTTAAATTTCCATTAATGTCATAGATGCGCTCTTTACAATGCTTCCAGTGAAATGCACAGTGTGAATTTCAATTGACAAAATGCTTGCTGTGATGTTTTCAAGAAATGACTTCATAATGGCAAGACAATACAACACACTGATATCATAAGTCTCTGAAGCCTTACTAATAAACCAAAACATGGGACAAATATTTTTTGAAATATGGATCTCATAATTTTGCCATACCATGTGCAAATCTAACACAGAACAACCCTAAGAAGTTACCACTCACTTTTCATTACAATCAGTTAAGTTTTATTGGAAAATGTTTTCACATCAAATTGATGATAACTTTCGTAGTATAAAATTGGTAATTTCATCTTTATTTTAACAAATCTGAGTAAGAAAATTCCTCAAGAAACTACACAATGAATTTCAAGTAATCACACACAATATGACATTGCTAACTACATAAAACAGACAGACAAGTCTTTCTCAACGTCTACGCTTAGAAAAAATGTTAAAAGTAAAGTAAAACTGTTTAACTAAATCCTTAGGTGACTGACAAAATTGTTCACTTTGAAGTGGCTTCATTAACATGGACAGCTATGTGGATGGGACAGAAATATATTGTTCAGTTTAGACAAGAGTATTTTACTTGTTTACAGTAAGAAGTGTACATAAAAAGCAATTGGGTGAAGAGATTTTGAAAAAGTTATATACACCAAAACATGTAAATACAGGACAATAAATCTGAAAATATATATATCCAACATTGCAGCCATCACTGAAATTTCCAAATGTCACCATGCAATGTATCAATAACCCTTCTAAAAGTATTGTACCTCCAAACTTACAGAATATTCTGAGTTTTGTTTTTTCCCATCAGCTTCACATTGTTATTAGATTTCATAGTATTTTTCAGTGCATAGGTAACTATAGTTTAATTTAAATAAAATCCTATCTTCAACCAGTGACACATCTAAACCACCAAAGGTAATGAGTTAGACTTGGTTCAAGTCGGTGAATTTCTAAAAATAAAATTGTTTGCAGTAGTTTCTCATGTGTCTCTCTTTTTTCATACAAACCTATTTGGAATTTGGCAGCCCAGGCCAGGTTTTCCTAGCGATTGAATGCGTTACCTTTGAGTCTGCGCAGTAGTTTCCGCCGGATTCCGGAAGAAACTCCCCTGTATAGTGTTGACCCCACTCATCACACTCACCTAACTCACATTGTCACATTAAAGCAGATAAGAACACAAATCATCGCGTTTACCCCACTCAAAACATTCACAAATCACAGACTTGAACCAAGTCTAGTACTGAGTATACATCAGATATGAGCCTCAGAGAGCAATATAAAATGCAGTGGTTGTGAAGGTTTTTAGAACAGACAGACAGACGAACACACAGACACACGCACACAAAAATACAATGCACCCTGACTTCTAAACATGTCAGACTGCCAGTAGGTGTTCAGTTGTATCATTCCAACATCCATGCTCATATATAGTGGACGTCCATTGCTCTGTACAGAGAACCTGGAGCTGTAAGGGGCTCAGATCACACTGGTAAACATTTGGATGTTTAGTTTGGTTGTTTATCACCAATTATTTGACAGCACTAATACTATATATAGTGTTACGTGCAGAGAAAACGAACAAAAGGGTGAACTCAGCAGTTAACGTTTAAACAAAATTTATTACGAAAATAAAACTAATTGCTAAGTCAGGGATAGAGTACAAGCTTTAAAAGTGTACAGACTACTTATCTCAGCTGGGACGGCAAAGCTCCAGTCTCAGAGTTGTAACAGTCAGTCGGATGAATGAACAGTCCTTTGGCTTGCAGGCTTGAAGCTGCACAAAGTCCACAGTATAAATCCAGCGTTGACAGTGAAGGTCTTGAAAAGTCTTGAGAATGACTACTGCTGGAGTTTAGTAACACACAAGAGACACGATCCCAAAAGTCTGACTGGAAGCTGTGCACGTCCCTTTTATAAAGGCATATAAGAACAATCTAGAACTTTTATTGACATGCTAATTACTGTTCTAAAATTATCTCTCTTACACAACTAATCAACTTTCCAGAACATTCCAAACATGACTAATTGAATTCAAGGTTGTGAGGTCATTAAGGGCAGTGACCTTGAGAATGTTCTAGACTAATTGAACTCAGGTCATGATGAGTGTGGGGAAATGACCTACATAACACACCCCTCTTCAAAAAAGAAAATTTTTCAAAGAAAAATCTTTCTTTTACAAATGTAATCTTGAAAAGGATTTAAGTACTCAAATTTTGTTTTACTCTAAAGTAAAATTTCTTGAAAGTGAACAACAATAAACTCTAAATACGAGAGAGACAGTCTGCAATTAAATTGTCTCTGCCTTTGATATGTCTAATGTCAAGATTAAACTCCTGTAACATTAAACTCCATCTTAGCAATCTCTGATTTTTGCCTTTAAATTTCTGCAGAAAAACAAGAGGGTTGTGATCAATATAAACCACTATTGGCTGATTTGAAGAAGTAACATAAACTTCAAAATGCTGTAAAGCTAATATCAAAGATAAACACTCTTTTTCAATTGTAGAGTAGTTCTCTGGGATTTGTTAAATTTGCGTGAAAAATAGCAAACAGGATGATCTACACCATGACTATCCTCTTGCAATAAAACAGCACCAGCAGCCGTATCACTAGCATCTACAGCTAATTTGAATGGCAAAGTGAAATCTGGTGCAGACAACACTGGGGCACTTTGCAGTATGGCTTTAAGTGTATCAAATGCCTGTTGGCATTGCTCTGACCAAACAAACTTTACTTTCTTTTTAAGTAAGTTAGTCAAAGGCTCAGTAATTGTGGAGAAATTTGGACAGAATTTTCTGTAGTAACCAGCCATACCGAGAAAGCGCATCAGTTGTCGTTTGCAGTTTGGTATGGGAAAACTTGAAATGGCACTGATTTTGGCATCAACAGGTTTACCTCACCCTGTCCTACAGTATGTCCGAGGTAAGTTACCCTAGCCCAACCAAACTCAGATTTGCAAGGTTGACAGTCAACATTGCTTTGCTCAGTCTCTCAAAGAACTTCCGCATGAGCTTGATGTGTTCCTCCCAGGTGTCACTATACAGGACGACGTCGTCAACGTAAGCTGCACACCCGTCTAGCCCGGATATGACGTCGTTGATCATCCGTTGGAACGTTGCCGGAGAGTTCTTCATTCCGAATGGCATCACCTTGTACTGGAACAATCCGTCTGGTGTAACAAAGGCGGATATTTCACGAGCACGATCCGTCAGAGGGACTTGCCAAAATCCCTTCAGTAGGTCAAATTTGTCACATACTTGGCTTTTCCCACTCGGTCGATGCAGTCATCAATCCTCGGGATTGGGAAAGTGTCTGTCTTTGTTAAAGTGTTGACCTTCCTAAAGTCCGTGCACATACGATAACTGTGGTCTGATTTGGGAACAAGTATGCACGGCGAACTCCAGTTACTTTTACTGGGTTCAATAAGTCATTGTCCAGCAGGTATTTGACTTCTTCCTGGAGATATTTCGCTTTTGTTGGATTCAGTCTGTATGGATGTTGTTTTACAGGCTTACTGTCCCCAACATCAACGTCGTGATAGATGACGTTTGTCCTCGTTGGAACATCTTGAAACAGGTGTTTATATTCATGGAGCAGTTCTTTCACCTGTTGTTGTTGTTCTGGCTGGAGGTGTGCCAACTTTGTAGACTCCAGCTTCTCCAGGATTTCTGAGTTCTGAAGCTTGACCGAGCCCAGCTTTGAGTTTAGAGTATTTTCACTCAAGTCAGTTTCAGTATCACTATCTTCATAATGGCCAGAACTGACTGTACTGACAGGCTTTGTTTTAGTAGGATTATCCCTATCCAAATATGGCTTAAGCATATTTATGTGACATAGCTGTTTTTGTTTTCGCCTGTCAGGTGTTATTATGATGTAATTTAAATCACTCAATTTCTTATCGATTAGATATGGCCCAAAGTAACGAGCATGGAGTGGTTTGCCAGGAATTGGAAGTAGAACAAGAACTTTTTGACCTGGTTCAAACTTCCGTTTTGAGGTGTTTTATCATATTTGATTTTCATTGACTGCTGAGATGACTCAAGATTTTGTCTGGCTAATTCACATGCTTTAGAGAGTTTTCGTACGAAAATCTGACACATATTGCAAAATATTCAGACAATCATCATCGTCTGATAGGAATTTCTCTTTAACGAGCTTAAGTGGGCCACGGACTGTATGTCCAAATACAAGCTCAAATGGGCTAAAAACCAAGAGACTCTTGAATTGACTCTCTAACAGCAAAGAGCAGAAAATGAATTCCTTCATCCCACTGCTTCTCTGTGTCAAAACAGTAGGTCCTAATCATGTTTTTCAAAGTTTGATGAAATCGCTCAAGAGCACCCTGACTTTCTGGATGATAGGCGGATGACCTATACTGTTTAATGCCTAGCTGATCCATTACTTGTTGAAAAATTCCAGACATAAAGTTGGAGCCTTGATCGGACTGGACACATTTAGGGAGGCCAAATAAAGTGAAAAATTTGACTAAAGCTCTCACTATAGTCTTTGTCTTTATATTTCTCAGTGGTATGGCTTCTGGGAACCGAGTTGATGTACACATAATTGTCAGCATGTACTCATTTCCTGATCTTGTTTTGGTAGGGCCCAACACAGTCTATTAGTATCCTACTAAATGGTTCTTGAAATGCAGGAATTGGCTGTAAAGGGGCCTTTGGAATGGTCTGATTCGGCTTTCCTACCATTTGACATGTGTGACAAGTTTTACAGAAATGTGCTACATCCTGCCTGAGATTAGGCCAATAAAAGTGACTGAGAATTTTATGATAAGTTTTCCTGACTCCTAAGTGACCAGCCCAGGGCGTTTCATGGGCCAGGCGCAATATTTCAGCACGGTAGGGCTTTGGAACCACAATTTGATGTTTTATAGCCCAATCGTCATCAACCAAAACATCTGGAGGTCTCCATTTACGCATGAGAATACCAGATTTTGTATAATAGGAAACAGAGCTATCTGAAGTTTTACCTTCATCATCTACCCTGTCAAACAAAGACAAAATATCTGGGTCTTTGTGTTGTTCTGCAATGAGATTTGATCTAGAAAATGTCTGACTTTGGTCAGCAGAAGTTTTACTGGAAGTTTCAAATCCACGAGGGATAACGGAATGATCCGTGTCAAACACCTGACTGAGAAAGGTGTCATTTAAGTCAACATCTGTGACATTATTTTGAGAGTATTTGATTCTCGGAAGTTTGACATGGCTCGAGTAATGGCACATGAAGGAAATAAATCGGGTATCTCTTGTTCAATTGGCTCTGGATCCTGATCTAAACTAGGATTATCAGTCACAAGTGGATTAGTAATGACCTTGTCCCCAGCAAGGTCGTTTCCAAGAAGAAGGTGAATCCCTTCAAAAGGCAAAAAAGGCCTAATACCTAAAGCCACAGGTCCAGAAACAAAGTCCGAAGACAAATAGACATTATGGAGAGGAACAGGAATGTAGTCATTACAATCTACCCCCTTAATAAGAACTTTAGAACCTGAAAATGATTTTCAGAAAACGGCAGGGTATCTGCCAACAAAAGAGACTGGGAAGCCCCGGTATCTCTTAAAATTTTGACAGGGGTAGCGGAAGAGAAATCACTAGAAAGTGATATAAAACCATCATGAATAAATGGTTCGAAAATACCCATAATGCTATCTTGAGAAGAATTGACCTTGACCTCATTAATTGGGGATAGAGGGGTTTAACCTCAGAAATGTGTTGCACACATTATTAGACTCTAATTGAGTTGATGAAGAAATAAAGCCGGTGGGCTTAGATCCACTTTGACCACTTTGACCTTCACGTTTTCTTTTCAATTTGAAACAATCTGACATTAAATGGCCGTCTTTCTTACAATAATTACAAGAAAGTGTACCGAACTGTTTGTCAGAAGGAGATTGAGACTTGGGATCTGATGATGTGGAAGTGTTACTTGAATTTTGTGAACTGTTGTCATTTGATTTCCTACTCTCCTTTGAAAAATTCTTGGATGAAAAGGAGGAGTTAAATTTACCTGCATTGTTTCTGTATGGAAAGGACTGGGATGGTTTGCTGAGAAATGAAGATTTGTGGGTCAATGAATAATCATCGGCCAAACGTGCAGCAACCTCCAATGTATCTGCCTTTGTTCATTGATAAAACGTCTTGATGTCACTCCGGATGCACCTTTTAAATTCCTCAATCAAAACAAGCTGTCGTAATTTGTCATAATTCTGACTGACCTTTTCAGAAGAACACCAACGATCAAACAGTTGTTCTTTTGTTCGAGCAAATTCAACATAAGTTTGATCCTTCACCTTCTCACAATCCCTAAATTTCTGACGGTAAGCTTCAGGCACCAACTCATAGCCTTGAGAATTAATTCCTTCACAGAATCATAATCTTGAAGCCTGCTCTACTGACAACTGAATGTAAATTTCTCTGGCTTTACCACCAAAGCACTCTGCAAAAGCATAGACCAGGACTCCTTAGGCCAGTTCAGACTCTGAGCAATTTTCTCAAATGTAGGAAATATTTATCAACATCCTTTCTTGGAAAGGGGGAACTAACCTGAAATGCTTAGTGATGTCAAACTTGTCTGAAGGGAAGAATTTTCCTGACTGTCCAAGCTCTAAACGTTTTATTTCTACTGCAATCGCTGTTCTTCTAATCGCAATTCTTTTTCTCTCTGTCTTTCTTCCATTTCTAATCTTTCCTGCCTTTCTTTTTCTTTCATTTGTAATTCCATTTTCTTATTTCCAAATCTGCCTGTATTTCTAGTTTCTTAGTTCAAAAGTAGACTCGGGCTCATAATCTTTCAAGGTGGATTCCTCAAATTGGCCTAAATCAACTAAATGTTTTGCAATACGGTACTGTATTTCCCTCTTGCGCATAGATCTTTTGACTTCTACTTTAAGGAAATTGGCCAGTGCTATGAGGTCGTCTTTTCTGAGGGAATCAAATGTGTCCTGATCAAGGTCATCCATTTCCTCTGGTTTAAATTCCGCCATGATTAAATTTCGCTGAGTTCACAGTATACAGTAGTTTTGAAAAGGCTGGCAAAATGTTGTCAAACGGCTCAAAATGTTCGTATCCCGGACGAGCCCCAATTTGTTACGTGCAGAGAAAACGAACAAAAGGGTGAACTCAGCAGTTAACGTTTAAACAAATTTATTACGAAAATAAAACTAATTGCTAAGTCAGGGATAGAGTACAAGCTTTAAAAGTGTACAGACTACTTATCTCAGCTGGGACGGCAAAGCTCCAGTCTCAGAGTTGTAACAGTCAGTCGGATGAATGAACAGTCCTTTGGCTTGCAGGCTTGAAGCTGCACAAAGTCCACAGTATAAATCCAGCGTTGACAGTGAAGGTCTTGAAAAGTCTTGAGAATGACTACTGCTGGAGTTTAGTAACACACAAGAGACACGATCCCAAAAGTCTGACTGGAAGCTGTGCACGTCCCTTTTATAAAGGCATATAAGAACAATCTAGAACTTTTATTGACATGCTAATTACTGTTCTAAAATTATCTCTCTTACACAACTAATCAACTTTCCAGAACATTCCAAACATGACTAATTGAATTCAAGGTTGTGAGGTCATTAAGGGCAGTGACCTTGAGAATGTTCTAGACTAATTGAACTCAGGTCATGATGAGTGTGGGGAAATGACCTACATAACAATAGGCTGATCAAGAGACAAGATAAAACCAATGGTAATTTGCAAGTGCACAGATCTGGATGTTGACCTGGCTTGAAAAGGGCTGGAAACCCCCCCCCCCCCCCCCCCGAAGATTATGAGGTGTTTGTGCGTTTTGTTTTCCTTTGAAATTGCAATCGTTTACCCTTTCCATGTATGCACAAATCCTAATGAAAAAGGTAGGGATTATAACAAAAGCGTGTTGGTGAAAGCATCGAGAACTACGTACAGCAGCATGGCTTGTGGCAATGCTTGTCATTGGTATCATAACCATTCTAGGGGTCAGATATGACTCACATGTAGCAATTGTACAGAGGATATTGACACTTTCAGGTTATCCTGTTTTTCAGCATAAAATCTGGCATTCTCAGAAAAGAGGGGTTAATTGCTGTGACATATTGTACACAAGTCACTCTGAGTAAAAGTTTTTGTCAAAGATTTCCTGTTTCTCAAGGCCGATCGAATCTGCGCACCTGTACACGCTGTGGATGTGAAAGGCAACTCAAAGTTGACAAAGAAGTTTCTTTGAGGTTTGGGGTTCTGTTTGATGATGGGGAACGGACGGACGGGCATCCGGCAAGTTCAATGTTATACTCCCCCCCCCTCCACCGGGCCCGCAGGTGCTCAAATCAACCAGTGATCGCGAAGCCCCTGTAAACGTACAGGGGGCTTCGTGATCACTGGTTGATATGAGCACCTGTGACAGGGCCGGGACAGAGTTTTGCCAACTCATCACCCAAGAAAAAAACGGCCCGAGAAAAACAAAATTGCACAGAAGTGATGAACAGAACTTCTGAGACTCTCCTCATCAACAGACATAATACTGCGCAGGAGACACATTGAAGACCAACAATCTCGAGTCTCAATACTGCTACATATCACAACTATCGTGTACGCCTTACATTGATACGTAACAGCACAGGTGCCTGGAGTTGTCAGTGTAATCATGGATGTAAAAAAATAGATCCATGGTGTAATATACATATTAAAAGAGAAGGGGCCGTCTCTTTATGTATACGACACTGGCAACTCCAGGCACATGTGCGTAGCAGTCACTTCACAGTGAGCTGAGAGGTGAAATCACGGTCCCTCCGAGGGACGGTGTTCAGTTCTGGATGGAACGCATTTATGAAAATACTGCGAATGATATTATCAGAGTTGGACGGTAGATACTATGCTTGGTCGGCTTACTGCATCACCAAGTTTCCTCTGTAGAGGGACCGTGGCTAATGTACTACGCGTTGCAATTGATTATGCCCATGATCTGAAATTCAAAGTTCAAGGTGCATTTCTTTCAGCAACCGTCAACTGTTTATTGAGATGCACTGATGCATGCGCCAATCCAGTCATTTTGACCGTAGTAAAAATGTGTGCAAGTTTATACGAATACTATTGGGACACCTCAAAATGATAAAAGAGACGAGACTTACCCATTCTGGGCTGCTGCCAGGGTAACAAACAGTAGAAGACACCCTGTAAGCGTGAAAACACCCATGTCTGGTGCGCAAAGTGCTTCTTGTCGTTCAACTTCAAATCACAGCTTCTGCAAATTAGTGCTCTGGTCACAGTGCGTTCGCAAGGGCAACTGCTGGCCAGTATTGCGACCTGTGATAAGATACCCAACTTTTATAACATGTGTCTCCGTAAACAGGAAATAAGAACAAAGGGGCAATCGATCATTCTTCAAGATAGGGGTTGGGCACACATCGCAGCGAGAAGGGTGTCACAAATTTACAACGCAGTACGAAGAAACTGATGTCAATCAAACCAGCTAGTAAAATACGACAGCTAACGATACAAAGAACATTACATGATATAAACTTACCCCGCTTGAGCAAATGTAACCCACACTAATCATACAGACCACCCCTCTGTAAGATTGGTATGGTCCATATCATCAGATTGTCTTGATCCTTCTTGAGAAACATAATATTCCACCACTGATTATCTTTTCTTCCTTGTTCTTTTTTCCAGGAATGGCACTTCCTCTCCTTGCATAAGCGTTTCTCTGCATTTCCTCTGTAAACATTCCGAGGAAGGATTTTGAGTTGATCCAACGAAAGATTTTGACAATGGTAAACTCTGAACAAATGTGTTTGCACACTACATGTAAACCAACGGCTGAGCAAAATTTGCAAAAGTAGCCAGACATTAAACCGCCACTGCACTGAACGACAGCCTAAAGGTGGGCTTTGCAGCCATCAGGGAGGGGACATTGTTTGTGTGCAAATAATCTTTATCATTGTTTACAGATGTAGATAAAGCTAAGTGGTGATAGACAGACTTTATTTGTCTGATAGGCTTTATCAGACACTACACTGTGGTCAACCAGGCACTCATTCTGCTTCGAGATCTATATCGCTATGGTTAGAACACTGCTACCTCCATGGTTAGAACTACGCCTCAACGGGAGGCAAATGGGAGAGCGTAAACTCAGTGATATAAAACGAAAAAAATCCAGCATAATATGGTCTATTTAAGCAATAAACCCTCGATATACCGTACTGCAATGGTTTTAGCACAGTCACTCGTGATCAATTCAGCTCTGGGACTATTCGCCCATTAGACGTGTGTACATTTGCGGGGTTTTTCTCGCAAATGTACACACGTTTATGGGGCGAATAGTCCCAGAGCTGAATAGATCACGAGTGACTGTGGTTTTAGCCTCAAGATGTTCGGAGCTTCGTATCTTTACTCTGAACTGTCATACACACTAGGGTGGGTCACAAGTAATTGGCAATAAATCAGAGTGGTCACTATTGTGTACAGGAAAAGGGAATTTGTATCAAACTTCATGAAGACGTATCCACATATTTTCTCAACCTTGAAGAAGGAACAACCCTTTCCTAAGAAACGGTGATCTATGTCAGTAGGACGTCCCATTTATCAACAATAGCGACACTGTGACCTGGAAATGAAGGGGGGCGGTCAGGCACAGATCGATCTAGATCTGGGTCAGCTTTTTAAAGTTAATTTGACAATATGTATGTATTTATAGCCTAAATGGTAAAAGCATCAGAAACACGACTGGCAAATCTCAAACAAGTGGTGGCGAACCGATTAACTGCATTATTACAAGTGACAAAATTTACATGTGATCGGTCTAACCACTGGGACACTCATTTATGTTACTTATAAAGGGGACTGAAAAAATGAAAAGAAATGGAATCTACGTAAGGATGTAGAAAATTTAGAAATACAAAAAAATATAGAACACGATGAACACACACACACATATATATTATCACAAAGAAACATTTATGATATAGGCCTAATACATCTATATATATATATATATATATATATATATATATATATATATATATATAATATCACAAAGAAATTTTGTATATCATATATGCACACTGTTGGCAGTTTGATCGTCAATAGTCGGGGCGTGTTAGCGTGAATCTCGGCTTCTCTCGTGATACACAGACGTTGGGGTCACGATAGCTCTGCGTTCTGGGAAAGGGGCTGTTATTACTGGCTATAGGAGCTACAACAGTTAACACACGTCACACAGCCCTTCCACGCAGAGCTGGGGTCACTATACCATTGCAACAACAGCACATCTTTGCGTCATCATGTAGTATCGCATGATATCAGAGTGCGAATTATCTCAGGGTGATGCTCCCTGCGGGGAAGTGGGAGATTTGACAGACGGGCCGCGGGAGCTTGCATAACGAACGCGTCCGGCCATGAACTGTGTCGGATGTTTGCAAACGACGAGTGCATGATAATCACTGAATTCTTCCATTGACGACAAGACCATGGTTTAATCATGGATGTAAACAAAAATACAAAAATAGATTTTTGTACATCCATTCCATGGTATAATATTATAATGAAGGTGAAGTACGAGCGAATGCCCTCCTTAGCTCAATCACGGTCCCTCTATCAGAGGGACCGTGGCTCAATGAAGTTTTAGTTTAGTTAAATCTAACCCCATCTTCGTCAACTTCTAGAGCCTACCCATTGTCCGTACACGCCGACCATGGATCACACAACTGTTCACGTGTCGACTGTACATCTACTGTGACATGTGTGCTAGCCCACAGACAAACAGAGAGAGTCTATGTTTGTCTGTGGCTAGCCCGATGGCACCGGGAAAGTCACCTAGGCCTGTTCTACGAATCTAAGAATAAACACCGGAAGGTCCAGTCGATCACCCTTCGCGGCACGACATGACCCCCGTGACAGCATACAATTTATTAGCCCTGCGTACGATGCTGTGTGTTCCGCTACAGCTAACCGCCCCGCTCACTGTGGTGAGCGGGGCTATTAGCTGTAGCGGAACACACAGCATCGCACGCAGGGGCTAGCAATTTATCTGTATGTCGTTGTATGTATGACTGTGAATACGTACGAAGCTGCATTGTCGGTGTACTGGGGTAGTTATAGCTGCAGTAATTATACCCCTCGGGCCGTGCGCTGCACTGCTCGTGTAGGCTTTATAGCGGTACACATAATAGACAGCTGGCCCATTGCTACCTAGCTACATCATTTTACTATGGTAAACATCAACACAAACCTATTCGTATACTCTCCCTGTTTCCTGAAGTCTTTCGAAAGCTTCATTTGACAGTGAACTACAGCCAAGACTGACCATAACGGCATCTCCTGTCTCGTTAGTGTCAAACCCTAGAGACGGCAGAGGGGCTCTACTGTCTATGTACGCATGCGGTAATACGTATAAGCGCAACAACGCGACGGCCTGGCATGTGTCAATTCGGCCTCGTTTTCAAAAACGAAACTCATAGGACAAGAACACCGCACTGGGATCCGGGAATCACCATGGTAACAAGGAAAATGGAGTAAAAACAGGTAAACTCTGAAATGGGAATTGTGAGTTCTAAAACTCCTTGGCAATTATTAGCAATAGCAGCGCTCTTAAATGCCTCAATATTTTAAACACAGATAAATTAATCCTTTCAGGCCTGACTTTCTGGTAACTTACCAGAGCTACCCCTACATATAGGGGTTTTAAGCCCAAAAGGGATAATAGATTGAGTTATCACACATGCTATAACAGGCTGTTACGCGTATATGCATAGGGTCCTCAGTGTCCGATGATGATGATGATGATTAAATATTTAAAAATGAAGAAAGATAAAAATATATTTTGACTCAGTAAATTTGTTGGTGGTGGTGTTATAGTTATTGTTATTGTTGTTGTTATTGTTGATAGCATTTGCAGAAGAGAACAAAGTTTGCACTGCAAATTCAATACAGCCTAACTATACACATGTACTACAAAATTCAATACAGCCTAAGGCTGTATTGTATTGGTCCTCGGAGACTGAGATGGTATATGGAGGCCACTGAATCAACGACATTTTCATGGCTGGCGCCACTCGGTCGGCCCTTAGCTGCTAGCTGGAGCAACTTTTTCTTGACTGACGTACACCACCACCAAGTCTTTGTGCAACAGCACCAGGTCTATGCTGACACCGAGGGCGCTATGCTACCAAGGATACAATACTCAGACATAGAGAAACATAGACAGTCTATACTATTTGTCTGTGACTCAGAGCAGAGACAACTTCGCAAGAGCAGTTGTTCAAAGAGGTTAGGGACAAAAATGGTAAAATTGTTGCAGATGTAGCTTCTATATTAGACTTACAAGCAGAATTTTATGAGGATCTTTACAAACAGGAGAATGTCGAACCATGCTAAACAGCAAATTATTAGATTGCTTCGTGTAAGCATGATGAACGAAGTTGTGAAAGTCAAAAATACACTCGAAGACGCACTTATGTTACATGTAAAGACAAGAACCAGCAATAAGTCACCAGGCTCTTATGGCCTCTTTTAGTAGAATTCTACAGAAGCTTCCGGTGTGACTGTTGTAGAATTGTAGAGTGTGGCCTTGTCGAAATATTGAACTTTTACTTGACCCGTAAGGTCTTAAACAAACAACCAAAACCTTAGATTGTGTTATACATTGCCTCAACAAAAAGGTGCGCCACACAGTGGTATTTTGCCTAGCTCTTCGTTGAGAAGTCAAGGGTCTACGCTGACACCGAGGGCGCTATGCTGCCAAGAAGATTTTTGGATGTTTTTTGATAGAGACCCATACATGACTGGATCCAGACTTGATCAAGTTGGTGAATTTTTAAAAAGTAAAATCATTTGCAATGTAGAACACCCTACTCATCGAGTTCACCCTACTCATACCTTCACAAATCACAGACTTGAACCATTGTCTAGACTGGATCTCTCAGTCTAAAGAAAGGTTATACAGCAGATTTAAACAGTTTTAGATCAATACTCTTCAATGTTGACAGTAACATTCATGCTGGAGTGAAAAATTGGATGCAGAAAGTGATTTGGACAATCTGCAACTCATACAATTGTGGTTACATCATGGGACGGATCTCAATGGTATGTGGTGATTTTTTGAATAACTGGATTTCACTAGGACTCCCGAGAGTGACTCTGCCAACATCAAAACTTAACCTTCTGAGTGAAGTTCTGTGGTACAACGATACTATGAAGAATGCAGGAAGTGTCCTCTTTCATGAAAAATGGTCGACAAGTAATATCATACGGATTGAGGACAGCTGGGATGATAACAGAAATGCGTGACTTGAAGAATGGGAAATCATTTTAAAAATTAGAGGTACAAGTAGACTTACACAAGAGGCCAGGACGGAACTTAAGCTTCCAAGACAAGAAATTGACCTTTTTAAGCTAACAATTCTCTGTCAGTAAATAAGTTCAGAGCCCCTGTAAATTATATATTTTTGGAAAGTCTAGATATAGGGGAACATTTTGGTTACTATAGTGCCATCATTGTTTACATAACTACCACGTGACGGGTAATTTGCATAACCTTTCAAAAATCGGTTTTCCCTATGTTTGTTTCAATGAATTGCGATATGTGTGGCTGAAATTTGTATGAGTGCAAGATGTTGTAAGGATCTTCCAAAGCGTGTCTCAGACTCTTTTAAACTGTCTGAAACAATTTTTATGCTAGAAACACAGCCAGAGCGGTGAATTTAACCCTAGTTGATTTCTTTAAAATTGTGCTCCAAAAGAAACTGGGCAAGATATAAAAGCTTTAAGATATTCTTTGGAAGAGCGTTGTGACAGCTTGCATTTCAGCAAGTTTGAGTAAGATATTTTGAATTATATTATCATGCTCTGTCCATTGCGTTTTAATTGGTCGAGCTGCACCACGTGACTGCCCACAAATACACAGTAATAATATGGTTTGTTTTCATGCCCGTGAATATGAATAATATCGTAAACATAGTAACTTTACGGCTAAAACGAAAATTGTGATTTGTACAAAGATCATAATCAACCACAAAATAAAATAGAGCATTTGTGGGCCATGTTTAGACGCTTTTTTTCAAACAAATCTCCGGATTTGCAAAATTTTTGCAGCGCGCGCACTTCTCACTGACAGGTTTTGGGGCCCCGTTGTCGTTCGCACGGAAAATTTTCGTAAATTTTGACGGTTTTCGGGGTTCGTGGATAATATAATTGAAATAACAGACGTTTATTCATGGGCAAGGGCGAGAGGAAAGCCAGAAATTAACGCCGAGCCCGTTAATTGGCTTTCCTGTCGCCCTTGCCCATAAATAAACGTCAGCGCGTCGTCCGTTATTTCTATAGTATTGAGACAAAATATAGGGAAAGCCTATTTTTGAAAGGTTATGAAAATTACCTGTCACGTGATAGTTATGTAAATATTAGTTAACCTTTGGTTACCAAAATGTTCCCCTATTTCTAGGCTTTTAGAAAATGTATGATGTACGGGGGTTCTGAGCTTATTAACCGCCAGAGAACTGTCTTAGAACTTTAAGACAGATTATACAACACCAGTACTAAATTCTATTTCCAGACTCGTAGAAACGAATACAAAATGAGAAAAGTTCTGGCATCCTCGACTCAAAGAACTACGGTCTAACAAAGAGTGATGCCCAAGCCACCGTGCTGGAAACTTGTTGATAAGAAATGTCATGAAGTCAAAGGTAAAACTGACCCGAAAAGCGGACTGAAGACCTTACTTTCCCTTCTTTATTCAGTCGCTCTCATTCAACAATTCAACAAGAATCGTATGCAACATAGTAAACATTGCACAGAGGCCTAATCACAGAAAGCGCTGCCAAAAGTTTTCATGATCAAAGTCATGGGAAATGTTATACTAGTTTTTGTGGCCTAGATGAACCCTAATACACACCTCATTTGAGTGCAAATATGTACATGAATTTGGTAAGGATGTATTTCTTTTTTTTGGCAACATAATGTCAACAGCAACACCGATGTTAAAAGATGCGTAACAGAAGGCGTCGATTGTTACAAACTGCACCACTCCCTGTGTGAAATACACAATTTAAAACGGGAGAAATTCATCATTCTTTATTGGATTAAGATTTATCTTCAGTCCTAATTTAATGCAACTGAAATGCTATTTATCCTGATGGATGAATACGTTGCACTTTTATTTATAGAATAATGAGCAAACTTTGTCAATGATTTCATGGTTGAGTTTTCAAGCCTTATGAAACTTTCAGGTATGATGCGCCCTGGGCGCATTCTTTTAATGTAATAATTGATATATTTTATCTTTTACACGTACAGTGGCTGTTGTCGTTTGCTTTGTGTATTGGAACGTTCATCTTTATACCCTTTGACTTTATACACAGACACCGTATACACTGTCACTAGACAGGCAACACCTGATATATGGTGCACGTTAGTGTGATTTGAAAAAACACCCGGATGCAAAGATGTCGTTCGGATAGCATTTGGTTGTATCTATCGATCCATGATCGCCATTGTAGATCTATATTGTATGATACAGAGGGGCACTATTATAACGCCAAAAGCGCATAAACCCACGTCATTCACACTAGAAATGTATTAAACGGACAGCGAAATAAAAAGATAGTCCATGCTATCAACGTTCGTAGCTCATGGTTGCATCACGTTCAACCTAACTTAAATCTCCCGCAGTGAACTGAAGTCTGCTCAGTTTGCCATAAGTCTGAAGATCTATGATGTGCAATTTAAATTTAAATTTTTTTTTTTTTTGAAAAAAAAGTTTACTTGGTTTTGTCATAGACCCTGGCCTAGGAAAAGGCACCTGACTTGAAATTTGGTTCGCGACGTAGTACGACTCGTCGAAAATCTCAGTTTTTCGGCGATGTTGAAGAACGATAGGAAAGTTATAGGGCTCAAAATGCGAGAATATATTTAATAGTAGTTCACTAAACGCCCATTTTGTTGTAGTCGGTAGTAAATAACAGGTTGTTTTCATTTCGTGAGTTAAAATAGGTTGCCCGGCTTTCAGCTATAAGAAAGTTATGTATTTGTCCGGGCAGAGTAACTGTTCGGGCAGAGTGTGCTCGCTATTCTGACTTTAATTTTACATTTTATGCTTTGTTTATTGCTTTCCTTCAAACACATCGTCATGTTATTGTTATTTAGCTACCTATGTAGTTGTAAACACGCAAACAAACAAACAAAGGACAAATAAATAAACGAATAAACAAAAAAAGAAGCAAACAACGAGAAAACATCGGAGACTGAGGCCCCTGTGCTATAGCTACCGTTTCACATCTCCGTTTAGTTTGTCAAACCCTTGAAATATCAGGACATACAATTATGGCTTCTGCTTGTATACATGTTAAACTGTCACTGATGTCCAGGGAAAACAAGGATGCGAAAACGCGCCAGTGTTCCGATGATGTGAAGTGACTGACTTACGTATGAGTTGGAGGTTTCCCGATAATTTCTCCCCACCTTTATTGAATAATGTCCTGCAAATTATCGAATCTAACTTTTCAGATTCCCCTCAATACCCTCAAAAATTTGAAGTCCCCTGTCTATATGATCAAAAATATTTAAGTCTTCCCAAATTATCATATAGCCACATATGTATTGGGAATGCACGCAGAGAAAAAATAAACATAAGTTTATATTCCGCTCAAAGATGTTCCACACTACGTCTTATCAGCTTATCAGGTCTACGTATCATCAGAAGTTTGTTGAGCCATATTGCTAAGGTAAGAAAGTGATTAATTTTTAAATGCATAAGCTGACCTTTTGGATTTAATAGTCTAAGGCTGCATTCACAAACACCTCGGGGAGGGGGGTTTCAAAAAAAGTGATCTTTCAAATGCCCCCTAACAAAGTCACGATGCATTCAAGTCCCCCTTCTGAATTACCATAATTTTGAAGTCCCCCCTCCCCGCAAAGGAAGTAAAATGTGACCAATATAGTGCTTTGTTCAAAAATATCAATAATGCATTGGAGTCTATTGGGCAAACTACTAACATTTCTCCCATCAAGAACAAGCTATATCAGTAGATTTATAGATGTTTGATAATTCATGTAAATGTACTTTGCTTGAAATGGAAGGTAAAAAGTACATTTGTACAAAACATTTTATTTATGATTTCATAGATAACGTTCACTATACATGAACTAGACATTTACCTGTAAGTTTTCGAAGATGCATATTGTTGGGAGGGATTATTTTTTCCATTGTAAGATCTCTATTGAAAAATACCAATGTTATTTTGCAGTCATGGACTGCAATAATCTGTGGTACTTATGTAATAATCTTTGTTATTGATGACAAATTAATTCTACTTGGTTCGGACTTGAATTCAATTTTGAACAATAACAATGCTGACTGTACACATATGACTGTGCTGGACTTTCATCACGCTTCAGGGAGTAGAACAAGAAACTGCAGTGGATACACAAAACAACTGAAAACCACCCAAAAGTTAGCCAAACGACAACCCAACACATATTTCATATCAATCAGAAACAGTTTTGTTTTGAGTTCCCCATTAAGTCCCTTTTTTCAAGTGCCCCAACATACCCTGGATATTTTCAAGTCCCCCCTCCCCCGGTGAATTCTCCCCAGAAGTGTCTGTGAATGCAGCCTAAACCAACGTGAGTAAATCCAAGCCTGGCGGTCAGTGGCACCTGCTGAAGAGCACGCAAAATGACAATCATGAGAGAATATGCAAATTGTGAATTTCTGGCTACATTTTGCCAAATTGTGAAAAACTAACCAAAGTGACCCTCCGAAAAAAATTTTTTTTTTCAAAACTAAAAGATATGAATACGACTTTGATGCTACTTATAAATGTTTACAAAATTGCCAATAGTGTAAGGTTAAAATATTCCATCAAATAAACGTTATAATCTCAGAAATTTTGGGTGTAATAATGGCAAATTTGGTAAAAAATACGTAATTCTATTTAATCACACATTTTTTTCATTGAGATTAGAGTCCCTACTCTTCAAAGTTTAACTTTTGTGTTATTGTACGATAAGATGTGAAAATTTCATTCACTGCATGAACTTGAAATGAATGGTGTTATATATTGATTTTAAGCTTGAAGTGATTTTCATGAAAAACAGTGATTTTTTTATCGTACATTTGTAGAAAATCAAGTACGGTGACCATCTTTTCGCTCTTATATTTGATTATTCTCATAAGCCAGAATTCAAACTGTTAAGTCTCCTGGTCTTCCATGTGTTGCTCTCTGGCCTGATCTTGTGTACAAGACTCAAACCCTTCTTCAACTACATCAGAGTCAGAAACTATCACTGTCGTCACTGCCAGTATATGCAGTGACAGTGACACTGCTTGGACTCTAATTCAATAATCACCAATATACAGGCTTTGTTGACAAACTGAATATTGTTTGTTTCAACATATCGTAGAGAGACAGCAAGAAACTGTATTTGATAGATCACATGATAGAAATATTGAAAAAATTATCAACAGTTGCAGCTCAGTTCTGTCCCGTTACAAGGCAACCGTATTGATTTTGCGAAAATTTAATTGCATACAGTACATTTTTAGATTAAAAGCGACAAAATGGTTATAGATTTTGTTATTCATTGTTAATTTTAGAACCAATTGATGATATCAAAATGTCGGGAAACAAAATATTTTCAGCCTCCCCCTCCCTTCCAGGCAGAGCAAAACTAACCCCAAATTTCCGAGTCACCTCTGAATTCCTCCAGACTCCCTCACCACAATTTGTTGTGAACGCAGCCTAACTTGGCTTGGCTGTAAGAGAAAACCTCGAAATTTATTGAAATACGTCCTAACATAATTTGCTACCAGAGCTGCCTGCAAAAATACAAAGACCGATGATATTTCAAGTTTTACAGTCCTGATATTCTCAGAAAGTGAACTTTCAGCCATTAAGATCATTGTTTAGTCCAGACTTCACCCCCACCCCCGTAAATAGTTCAACAGTATTTTGCACAGGACACTCGTATCTCAAAAAAGTAAAATTATTCTGGTTTGAAGTTGAAATTGGCAGAGAGTAAGTTAATGCATGGGTGTTTGTACCCATCAAGCCAAAAAGTAAGAAAATGATCAATTATCTTTAAAAACCACCAGATTTGATCGATATTTGGCCAAATCATTGAATTTATTAAATTCTTTAAAAGAATGTCTGCCTAAATCTTGACGAGTTGAGTCACGTGACCAAATCTGATATTTTCCCGCCAAAATTCACGTCTTTATTAATTTTAATATTCCAACCGTAACCCGTTAAATTTTCTGGATTTTCTCTGCACTTTTGGAAACAACATCGATCACATTCTTTCAAAAATACATGGCACTCATGAAATTCTATCTATACTTCTTTCTGACATTCAAAACATTCATGTAAAACGTCAAAAATATTGTATTTGTTGTTTTTTGTGAAGAAATGCTATTCAAAGTTCAATAATTTTGCATCTGCCAGTAGTTTTAACACAAGTTTCTATCCCATTATACATTAATTGGTAATAATATTTTAAATATTTTGATGTTTAATGGTTGGATTGTTCAGTTATTTGCAATATGCAATTTTGGCGGGGAAAATAACAGATTTTAGTCACGTGACCTGACTTACGTAATATATTATGATAAATTTCAACTTAATCAAATGCGAAACATATTTTTGGCAATTTTCACAATTTTCTGACCAGGTCTGATTAAAAAGTGTGTTCAAACTGATTTTACATGTAAGTAAGCCTATGCCCATGCATTAACATACCCTGCAGGCAACCCGGTGTGGTGCGTAAATAGTTTGGAGTTGGACGGAAAGTGTGCTCGATATCCTTGACAAAGAAGTTTATTGACAGAATCGGAGATTGGAATTAACGCAAATGTGCCTGTCGTCAGCGGAGAGGACATAAATTGCAAAAAAGAAAATCAAGTTTTCAGTTCATCCATGAAAACTTTCCAAAACTTGACGTATCGTTATACATGACCGAGATAAAAGTAAAAGATTTTAACCATCAGAGAAGTGTTTGATACATGTAGATACATGTGGAATGTCACCTTGTATAGAATGCTTTATTGGTACGGTGTCCAAATTTCCATCACAATTGTTTTGGTGTACAAAGTGAACGCATTTCAAGTCACTATAACTATCACAAAGCTACTCCGGTGACCTTCGGTTTGTTTTGCACTTTTTACCTGTTAATCTTCAATTTAGAGAAAATACGAATGATTTTTGGTTGCGAACGCAGTGGCTCACTCACCCTCATGTGTAAGTGCGTGTCCCTAGCTCCACCCTGGTGAGTGTTCTGTGTTCACTTCAGTGAAAGTTGGAGGTGTGCGCTCGCATGCATACATACATACATACATACATACATACATACATACATACATACATACATACATACATACATACATACATACATACATACATACATACATACATACATACATACATACATACATACTACACCCCTCCCCCTCGACCGAAGAAACTGACCAGTAACTTACTGATGACATACTAGTAGTTGATTTGCATAACAATTAAACGTGCGAAAGACAAGTCTTCTGATTGTAGTAACCAAATTTACAGTTTGGCAACACGGCACACCCAACTGTTTCTCTTTCAAAGGTTTCTTCTCTTTCAAAGGTTAAGTGCCGGTAGATGAGTTACTTTCACTTACAAGCGTCTAAGAGCATCACTCACATCTGCCTGGCTTAATATTAATCAAAAGAGGTGAGTTGGTATACTGATCATGAGTTTACTGTCTTACTATCACGGGCAACGTTATCAATAGGACGGCGCTGTGCACAGAGCAATGCATTTATGATGTCTTCTATGCGTCGGCAGACAGAATCCGAAATTTTATCTGCAACCCTCACCTAAGGTCGAATGGGGCCCTTGTGAATTCATGACATTTCACAGCTACTCCCTGCGAGTCATCTTTCCTGGGATCGATCGTTCAACTCAAAGTCCTTCCACAAATCGTTCCATTGTATAACACCGTTCAGACCGTTTGACGTCCATTTTGTCGTGATCACAGAACATCGTATTCATTGGGCCTGGTTGAGGTAGCTCTATCGGCGGAGGGATAAACTGGAGGACTTCCTATTTGTATTTTATGGTGGCTGAACTTACTTGATGCATGATAGAAATTGCACATTGTGTGCTACCTCTTTGATTTTGTACGATTCTGCAACAATTTTGATCGTGTCAAACCGACCTTATGACAGGCTAGATGCATATCCATCGGGTTTCTGGACAAATCATTTGTTCGATTCCGTTCCATTCAATATTATTTGATGTTTCTATTTCGTTTCGGTCTTTTTCCCCCATATAGATTATTAGTCCTGTTGATCATACAGTAGCCTAGACCATTTCTAGGGTCTCCATGATCATGGACAGCGGTAGCGAAACGACCGTCCATGGGTTGACGCAATGTTGCGTAACTACCTGAGTAAATGCGCTGCTTTTGTCTCTTGATCTATGCTTTCATAGGTGTCTTTGTTGAGGATCTATGCTTGAAAATACATCATAGGCATACCGTGTCTGTGATATCGGACATACATGCCGCCGAGTATCTATACTGTAGAGATCGATACCAGGGTTTGAATCGTCCAGTATTGTTTAGGCTTTACAACGTCTAGTAAACAATATTTTTACATCCTTTTAACAATGTTGCACCTCAAAAATATCCAGTTGTATCGTTTATTATCGTCTAGGTTTTAAAACTAGATGATATCTTTACATCCTTGGATGGATCCCGATAATGTCGCACCTCAAAAATATCTGATAGTATCGGATACTATCGCTAATATCGTCTAGTATCGTCGAGGCTTTTAAACGAGACGATGGCGAGTTTTTTTAGCTCCGCTGTCAGCGACGCGGAGCTTATCAAATAGGTTGATTTTCCATCGTCGTCCGTCATCGTCCGTGGTTCGTCGTCGTCGTCCGACGTCCGTCAACAATTGCCTTCTCCTCTGAAACCGCAAGTCCGAATGCTTTGAAATTTTATATGCAGTTCACTTAAGGTGACCTCACTTCAGTTTGTTCAAATCGTGGTGAAATTTGCATATTTGTATTTTTTGGGTAAAAAATCTTCTTCTCTGAAAGCGTTTGTCCGATTGCTTTGAAATTTGATATGCAGTTTACTTAGGGTGACTTCAGTTAGGTTTGTTGAAATCGTGGAGAAATTTGCATATTTGTATTTCGGGCCAATTTTTGCCATTTTTGGTAAAAAAATCTTTAAAAATCTTCTTCTTCAAAACTGCCAGTCAGATAGCTTCGATATTTGGTACATAGGTCCCTAGGGATGATCTATTTCAGAATTGTTCAAATTGTGCAGAAATATACAAATTTGCATTTTTAAGGCAATTTTTGCCATTTTTGGTCAAAAATGTGTATTTACAAAACTACTCATCTGATAACTTTGAAATTCGGTATACGGGTTCCTACAGATGATCTTAATGATATTTATAAAATTAATGATGAAATCTGCAATTTTGTATTTTTGGGGCAATTTTTTCCAATTTTGGTCAAATAATGTATTTCTCAAAAAAGTACTGGTCTGATAGCTTTTAAATTCGATATGCAGGTTCCTACAGATGAAGGAAATGTGATATTTTGAAATGATGATGAAATCTGTAATTTGTATTTTTGGGGCAACTTCTGCCGTTTCTGGATAAAAAAAATTGTTTCTCAAAAACTGCAAGTCGATAGCTTTGATATTTGGTAGACTGGTTCCAAGGGATTATTTGAATGTATGATACATTGAAACTATGGTGAAATCTGCAATTTTTACTTTTGGGGCAATTTTTGCCTTTTTTGGTCAGAAAATTCCATTCTCAAAAAACTCATCGTCAGATAGCTTTCTGGTTGACATGTTCTTAGGGATGATGATCCAATGTGATATATTCAAATTATTAAATCTTCAATTGTGTATTTTTGCAGCTATTTTAGCCTCTTTTTTCTGGCCACTGAAATGAGCTATCAAAGATTTCCACCTTCTTCATTAACATGTGTCAAAAATAGTTATTCTCTACATAAACACAGCGCAGCTATATCGGCCGTTAGGTCGCTTGTTACTTCTTCAGCTGGATCCTGACAATATCGCACCTCATAAATTTTACACTAGTTCCATGAAAAAGTGGAAAGATGAGAGATAAGCCATGTCGTCGATCATTTTACCGTAGAAACACATAAATAAGATAAAATTTCTTTTCACGTACTAATATTTAAGAAAAAGACATGGTATACTGGCAGTATTCAAAAGAAATTTTGTGGAACTACTGACGAAAATCAAAAGTCAAACTCTACGAAATCCATATCCGTATCCAGCATTCGACATCGATAGTATCCGATACTATTGGATATTGTTCTTAGTTTGACAAGTCACAGGCGACATGGGTCCGTGGTGAAATTAATTAGACGATAATTGACGATATTATAGATAGTATCCGATACTATCGGATAATTTTTGTTTTTTTATAAGTCAGAGGCGACACGGGTCTCTAGTCAAACCATGGAGGTACAAGCATATGCCGCCATGGATAAACTAAATGATGCCCGACGATTTTATCGATAGCATCCAAGTAATATTTTTCGTGGTTTACATCATAGACGATCGCGGTGCTCTAGTCAGTTAACCAGACGATATAATCGGCAATATCAGGTATTTTTCGTGCTTAACATGTCATTGACAATAGTGGTGCTCTCATCATGGTATCAATATTTTCGAATCTTGATACCAGAGGCGAGATATATTCGATATTGTCGTCTGAGCAATGTCGAGGCTTCATGCAAACTCCTGCGCCCTTCAAATTCAGTGCAGCTCACATCGATAGCTGTGCTTTGACCTCCATATTTGTAGACGTGCATTCCTAAACTAAAAAGCTAGCTCGTTCTATGATGTCGTTGACCTGGTACCAGCAAGCAGACAATAGGTGTATCAGCTCTTGATGGTCAAGTTTTAGCCGCAATGTCAACTTCAACAATAACACAAAGGTCATGTACACAATTGCACAAAGTCAAAAGAATGTAGGTAGCACCTGCTGTTTGCATCCACTGAGTTGCAAGATCTCCCCTTACTTCAGCTATTCTGGTAATCGTATAGGTTTATCATCCAGATATGACTACCTTGAACTGTAGACCCTACGCGCTTGAATCGAAGACAGAGCAAGTGTGACATTTAAAAACTACAAAGTTTATAGAATGTATTCATTCTATTGGATAGCGCTGGCATGCATTTTTACTGGGAAAAGTATATAAATGAGGAGGCATCGTGTAAAATTTGGACTAGAGAAAACAAATCATCCAACATTGAACTTGACACTTAAAACTCAAAATGGCCGCCATCCCTATGTTATTATCTTTACTCTATGGGGAAACAATAAGTTTCAATTTTCACAAGAATAAGCCGGTGAAAATGTTATCTACCCTTTGAGCTTCAAAATGTGTCTGGACAAGTCGAAAATGTGTCCCTGAGGCGCATTTACATAGGAATAGATGGAAGTAAATGTGTTCTTCTTTTTTGTTATGCAATTTTGGTAAGGTCTCTCTTTGGAGTAAACTGGCTTCTATAAACAGAGTAAATTGAAAAAAGTAAACTTCAACAGATTGTCGCGTTATTGGTGAGGTGATCGCGAAACCCTCTGATATTGGCGAGCCAGCCACCATCCAGTACTGCTAACGCCAAACGCCAAACCACTGGTGAGTTAGTCTATGTCTAGGGCTCAACTTGCCCGTCTTTAAGTACTAATTTGTAAAACTGCTCCACCTTTCACATTATACTTTTATGTAGCCTAGACTGCTCTCCGTTGTCTGTATCTGTCAGTATTTATATTTATACCATGCCATCATGTCTGTGTGTCCGCCTATTGCATGACAGTCTAGTCTGCACATTTTTGAATTCATGCCAGCGCACGACCTCCCAAACAGACATCAGAAGCTAAAAAGACATTCTTGCCGTTACGTCTAGAAACCTGAAATTCGGAAAGTAGCATGTCACAGATATTTGCTCGGGTATGGAGCCACAATAGTTAAAGAATTATTAATTAACTTTCAAATTGCAAGCTGCTATTGCGAATGTCTTCAAGCGTATTGTGATGACGTCATCGCTGAAAGGTTTCACTGATCTCAGACTCAACTGGTTGTCTGTTACGATGAGAATACTGATGGTTGGCACAATGCTGACATGACAAAGTATAGATGAATGCGCATTTAAATTGCAAGTATTTTCGGCCTCGCACCCAGTCTTTTCACGGACCAATGGATAAGCATCACTTTTCTGATTATCTTCATAGATACCTTTGGTGTCAAAATCCACGCTTTTTTGGTTTTTATGAATTAACATAGTAACAGAGATGTGTTGAAAATATGTGTTCGCAATATCTTCATGGCGTTTACAAACCACAGGATATCCGTCAGCTTACAGATTGGCTTCCAATCTTCGATAAGGCCAAGAAAAATAAAAAGTGTGTTTCTCATCCTCGCGCGCGTCAATTCAGACCCGACGCGTCAACATTTTGTTCTGCTCACTGGGAAATAAAATGAAAAATCCCGCAAAAATACGCGACGATAGTGCATAACACAGTTCTGTATAAAATAGAACTGTAAACAAAATAATCGACACTAACATTCCATTCAGAACTGTACACATATTTCACAGTCAAAACTGTGCATTGCTGCACTAAAAACCAAACCACAGAACTGTTGCTATACAAAAACACTAAAGCAACACTGCTGTGCATTTATCTCTGTGTGCATACCTATGTTGTTTTCATGATGATTTTTTTTTTTTTTTTTTGGGGGGGGGGGGGGGTTGAGCGCGTTCTTGTTGGTTGAAGAATAAAAAAATGAGAACAAAAACCCGCGGCACCGCATCATTTTTTTATATGTCTAGGATGAGAAACAAATAGTTTTTATATTTTTCTTGGCCTTAGCTGCATGGCATGACTATATTTATCCATAGTTTGTTTGAATCGATTTCATAAACAATAAAACATCTGTCACATTTCCCAACACCTTCCCATGTCGTTTAGACACTTTGAAAGCATCGTGATATTTTATTGATTAAACAGGACACTGACAGGGTCCCAGTTAGTCCGAACACACTGATGTCATACTAGTCTGTATTAGACACAGCAACGTGATGTTTGATTTTTGGTAACTTCTTACAAAATGATGTTTGTAACAGATAATCCCTCGATTTGTAAATGGATTCTAGATTTCTTGTTGAATCGCTGCCAAGTCGTGAAAATTGGCAGTAACTTTTCAAACTCTATCGTCCTAAACACCGGTACACCCAAGGGTTGTAACCTGTCACCGATCCTCTATTCTTTGTTAAAACATGATTGTGCTGTGAGTTCTGAGGAGAACAATTTCATAGTAAAATTCGCCGATGACACCACCCTTGGCGGTTTTATTGAATCTGATGAATCATCATAAAGGAAACAAGTGGACGACACAGTTAAATGGTGTTCCAATAACAACTTGGAACTGAATGTCAAGAAAACGAAGGAAATAATAGTGGACTTTCGCAAAAATCCATCAGAAATTACGCCTCTTGCTATAAATGGTACCGAAGTGGAAATAGTTAATTTTTTCAAATTTCTTGGTGTCTATTATATGCTGACTTGAGATGGGAAACCAATACTGATTTCATAATCAAGAAAAAACAGCAACGCTTGTTCTTTCTGAGGAGGTTGAAGAGTTTTCGTGTTAGTCAGAACTTGCTGATTAGGTTCTATCGCGGAATGATTGAGAGTGTCTTGACATTCGCTATCACTGTCTAATATGGTAATATCACAATGAACGACTGGAAACGACTCAACCGGATTGTCAGTACCGCTAGCAAGATTATTGGTTGTAATCTTCCATCGTTAGACACTCTTTACAAGGACCATGTTCTCAAAAAGTCTGTCTCCATTGTTAATGATCAGTACCATCCTGCACACAATTTGTTTAAACTTAAGCTTATGGGTTCTGGCGAACGTTACCGTTCCATCAAGTCAAGTTCAAATCGGTCCCTAGACAGTGTTCACCCTACAGCAGTCCGCATGTTAAATGAATGTAAATCGAGTACTGTGAGAGCTCACACATCTCGTCTCTCATAGTTCCTACACTTTGTACATCTGAAGTCGGCGCTTTTACTTTAACATGTTTTTTTATTCTGTTTGTTATATTTTGTGTATTGCTCTTTTATTCCCTTTTTTTTGATCTAACTGTCTGTCCTTTTGGTGTCGCAAAACCAAGAATGTATTTCATTGTATGTGCAATAGCGTATGTATATATAACAATAAATCATTATTATTATTATCGTCTATAAAAACATTTTAAAATAGCAAAATTTGTCAATCAATAGAATAATGACTCATTTGCATTCTTTCAAGATTAATGATAACACATGTTTTGATAGCACGTGTGTTCTTATCAAAACACCATTATATTTAAGTCAAGCGTTAAAACCCCAGTAGCTGCAAATTTTATACATTATTTTCATGATTTTATTTTCACACCAAAGTTGGTTCGTGTAAATGTGCTGACTGAAGGACATGTATCGAGGTATCACTACTCGCTGGTTTGAACCATGCCTGCGTTTTAAAAGGTTAAATTATAAACGGGTGCCGCACTCATAAAATGGCGTCCCCACGAGAAACTACAAAAATTACAGTATTTGCAGCATCATACAAGAAAGAAGCATAAAACCATTTACTTGGATGCATAACACACGATCGTCAACGTTTGTTTTTGTAATCTTTATTTTCTCTGCCACGTGATTAATTTTTGAAAACGACGGGAAAACTAAAACGATGTTAATTCATTTGAATTTACTTGCCACTTTTGACACTTATGCCCGTATTATACACAGTCTTTAATAGGTCTTATTCAAAGAAATTTATTGGAAAAGAGAGGATATTTTGAGATCGGTTTATTACACATTTGTAGCTATTGGTGCTTTAACGGAATTCAAACGGAAAACCAACAGACAGCAGAAAACCAGCAGACTGCGACACTTTTGTGATCCTCTCATAATCTCACACAAATTTTATCCCCTCAATGATCAATCAGCAGACCGTTCAAGCCTTCAGTTCCCACTGCTAGTAGCGAATGAATTCAAGTGATTATTTTTACGCTGATCTAGCAAATTGAAACTGCTGGAGAGCTCATTAACTCAAGCCGTCAAGAGTCGGTGACATGACGAGCTACAGGTAAGACGTCGTTTCGGCACGCTCTGCTGTGTTAGTAGAATTTCCCACTTTTCAGGTGGAAACAGAAGCAAGTTTTTATCTCTCCAAGTAGAAAAGTTACATTGGATTACCGACATGTCAAAACAAGCTGTGGTAACACGCCAAACATCGAAAAAGCGAACAAGTCTGGCAGTGAACAGCGTGGCAGAGACAAAGATGACAAAGATGGCGACCGACAAAGTGACACATCGTACGAACCATTGCCATCTACGATGGACGAAAAGCTCAATCTAGTTTTCTCAAAGCTGAGCGTCCTGGAAGAGAGCGCGGCTAAAATAGAAATTAGATTCGGCAACATTGAATCTACACTTAAAAGCCAGAGAGACCAAGAAGAATTGGAAGCTGGTACAGAATGTTTAGGTAAGAGTGTTGACGAAGTATCGGGTGAATGTGACAAGAAAGCAAAGGTGGAAGACCTGAGAAAAGTTCTTGAACAAATTGACGATATGGAAATTTATATCGTCTTAGACGAAACAATATTGTCATCTTTACTGTGCCTGAAAAATCCGAAGAAGACGCCGCTGCCTGTGAGTCTATTGTTCACCTTTTTCTGAGAGATTTTGTCGGTATAAAGAGAGACAACGGTGACATGATACAGGTAGAACGAGCTCATTAAGAACCCCTTTTTGTTTTATCAGCTTGAAAGTGGAAAAGCAAGACAAATAGTGTCAAGAATACTACACTGGAGAGACAGAAGAGATATCCTAGAGTGACAGAAAAGATATCCTGAAGTCGGCTGGTAAAAAATTGCGAGGGAAGGAATATTATGGCACGAAAATCTACATATCGGACGACGTGAGCCAAAGAGTAAGAGAAAAGAGACAGATCCTCAGATAAAGAAAATGAAAGAACTTCGACAGGCCAAAAAGTTTGCTTTGGTGCCTTTCAGGAAAACGGACAAATTAAGTGACACGGAGTCAAGGACCTGCACTAGATTGTAGCTTCTTCGATGTATTGGGAATTTAAAGATGGATGACGCAGTTGCATGTTCATTTCAACAAACAGAAAAAACCTATTCAGTATCTTCAGCTGTTTTTTGTAACTCTAAGATTTTCATTGGAAAACTTTCAAGCTTCAACTGCAAAGGTGCAATCCATAAATGCATGAGCGGCAGGTTAATTGTGGTCAAAATGACGTCTGTATAAAATACAGCAAAACAACGGACTAAGTATCAGAGAAACAAGGAAAAAAGCTGGAGCAACAAAAAGGACCTCGAAATTAAGTTAGGCATGTTAAATACAGAAAGTGAAATAGAGAAAACAAGGAAAGATATTGTTGAAGTTCAGAGGGCCTTACATGATATTACGAAGTCAAAGCACAAGGTATTATTCAACGTGCCAGAGTCAGATGGCATGAGCTTGGTGAAAGAAGTAATGCTTATTTTTTGAAGCTTGAAAAGAGAAATCATTACAAAAAGCACATGCGTAAACTTCAAACATCTACTGGTACTGTTACTACAGATTTAAACGAAATTTTAAACACACAGAAAGAGTTTATCGAAATTTATACCAGACTTCACATTGTTTTTCTGAAGAAAAAGCAGAGGAGTTCACCGGCGATTTGTATGTTCCTGTCAGAATTTCAGAAAAATATTCATGGTGGTTATTTGAGTCTCGAAGAGTGCTACTTAGCTTTGAAAAACATGTCTAATAGTAAGAGCCCGGGGAACGATGGCCTTAGTGTTGAATTCTACAGGTGTTTCTGGCCCTGGTTTGGTAATTTAATTGTAGAGAGTTTCCGCTATGCACACGTCCATGGAGAGTTGTCAATTTCCCAAAGACAAGCAATCATTACTTTGATTGACGAAAAAGGAAAATATCGACTTCAGCTGAAAAACTGGAGACCTATTTCTCTTTTAAATTTTGATTACAAAATTGCTGCCAGGGCCCTTTCAATTCGTATTTCAAGGATTTTGCTGGAAATAATTCACCCAAATCAAGCTGCTTATGTAATAGGTCGCTACATCGGCGACGCTGTTCGCACAATTTTAGACTCAATGTGTTGATTTTGCCGAGGCATTTGACTCTATCGAGTGGCCTTTCCTTTAATTTGCTTTAAAGAAATTTAATTTTTGTGAATCTTTTATTCAATTGGTCAAAGTTTTATACTGTAATATTTCCATTTGTGTAATTAATAATTGTGTCACCTCTAGTAACTTTCCAGTTAACAGAGGTTCAAAACAAGGCGATCCTCTTTCACCTTATCTGTTTGTAGTTGTTTTAGAAATTTTGTCCATCGCCGTTCGTCATAACAAAGCAATTAAGGGGATTCAAGTCTGCCAAAATGAGTTAAAAATTGCACACTATGCAGATGACACCACTGGCATTTATCAGATCTGAAATCTGCCAAAGAATTTCTCAGAATGGTTGAGTCATTCGGCAACATCTCTGGCCTGAAGATTAACAAGGAAAAGACTGAAGCACTATGGTTAGGTAGTAATAGATATTGTCAGAACAAGCCATTAGGAATTTCATGGCCAAGTGGTCCAATTCGTATTCTCGGAATTTGTCTATCTTATGAGACAGAAAAAGCAAACGAAATTAATTATGGGGAGAAAATAAAGTCTGCAAAACAGTGTCTTAATCTATGGAAGATAAGAAATCTTACTATAATGGGAAAGATTCAAATAGTTAAAACATTTATTGTCTCAAAGTTCCTTTATGTTGCATCTCTCACCAACTTGCCAGAAAAATATCTGAAACATATTAATACACTTATTTTTAATTTTATATGGAACGGTAAAAATGAGAGAGTTAGACTAAGTACTCTTGTTGGTAGAATTAGTAAAGGTGGTCTTAATGCACCTCATTTAAGAAATATGGTTTTGGTTTCGAGAGTAAAATGGCTTATAAGGTATTTTCAATCTAATCAAAGTGGATGGAAACTTTTCTTAAGTTATTATCTCAACAACATAGGGAATGCTAATTTCCTGGTTCATTGTTACTATAATGTCAATACCTTGGGGTGTAATCTCCAAAGTTGCTATAGAGATGTATTTTCAGCTTGGTCTGCAATAAGACATATCACTGATGAGAACGAGTTCATCTGGAATAATCAACATATTGTAATCTATGGTCAGTCAGTTTTTAACAGAGATTTTCTAGATGCAGGTTTATGGTATGTAAGTGATTTATATGAAAACAATAGAAAATTTATTCCTTTTGACTTTTGGGTAAAACACGGTGTACCTAAACGGCTTTTTATGCTGTGGGCTGGTATTGCGTCTGTCGTTTCTAAACACAGGTATCTTTCAAATCCTGAAGCAGTTTCTTTTCAACCAAAAAGGCTTAACGTATTCAGGGGAAACAAGCTGTACAATCTACTTACCTTAGAAACAAAATCATTGTATGACATTTTGATGTATAACAAGCAAAATGTTAGTTACTTCAATGACAAACTTGTCACTGTCCTTGGACAGGAAATTGTTAACAATAGTTCTAGTTACTTTAATCATCCACAAAAAGTTGCAACAGATGTAAAAAGTAGGGAATATAAAATACTACGTAATTGTATTACCACAAACTATTGGTTAATGAAATGGAAGAAACTATCCCATGATCTGTGTACATTTTGGAAGTGGAAAGAGAAATTCGTTTCATTTATTTTGTGATTGTAAGTTTCTAAAAAATTTTTTGGCACAAATTTGAAGAATGGTGGCAAAGAGTTACATTGAAGTCAATCGATTTAAACAACCATGACATTATTCTCGGCAACCTTGAATTCAGCTGTATTTTAAATTATTGTATTATATTAGGGAAATAGTTCCTGCGTAAGTGTAGACGAGAAAAGAAAGTTCAAGCAAAAACACAAAATTGAGAGAAACATTGCCTACAAAAACAGTACAACTGAAATGTATAGGAGTCGCTGGCATTATCTGGTAATGTACTTTGAATCATGGATTGAGAATGTCTCTATGTAAGCACTATCCCTGTTCTTTGTCTTTTGTCAGTGTTTTCTTTTCGTTGTCTTTTTGCTGTACTTTTTCTCTGTTTGTAAATAAAAAAAAATAAGAAAAAAATAAGAAAAAAACTCAAGCCGTCAACATTAAGGAGACAATAGCTGTAATTTTTGATAATAATGCCATTAATTTTCCTTTTTTAATTTCCTTTCTTCTGAAAACAAGCAATTATCCTGATTTCATAATGAAGTTTTTTATAAAAAAATTTCCTTCCTAAACACGGGCATTATCAGTATTACAATGTTATTATTGACAAGTCATGCCTATTTCAGGCAATGTTTCATTTCTCAAGAATTACATACACACTAGCTGTGTTGATATGTTACGCAGAAGGCGATTTGACATGATTTTGGAAAGGACGTATTTTACACAGATGACAAAAGCACTGCGAAGTAATTTAACCGTGAAGGCCGACGGTTCACACAAAGCTTATTCAAACGCTAATAGGAACAACCTTACGTTTGCATTGACAGCGAGAACAATCATGGATGTAAAGCATTCCAATCTAAGCGATGAAATGAGGGGTCTTACGTAACTGTGCAAGCGGCAACGCGGACGAAATGAGTGCCACAAGAGCTCACTCATGAATGCGCACGCTCTACTGTCTCCGACGGTAAATATTTGGATCACTTAAGGTCTCATTTCAATTCGTTCTCACTTTCACAGGAACTGTTGGCATTAACCACGGAGTGGTCAAATTATAATCATGGAGAGGTCCTCAGAAGACGGCGGTCTGAAGATCAAGAGGTCAGCAGGGTGTGCAAACTTGTGTAACAAGGTGGGCAATAATGAACGACTGTTGCTTGATATCCTGGATATTGACAAAAACGAAACATCAATGGAAAGTTTTGATAGACATGTCACTCTCGATATTGCTACAGTCTCCAAGTCAAATTAATTCAGCTCATATTTGATAATGAACATGGGAACTTTGGCATTTAATGATTCAGGTTAAATTTTGATTTCCAACTGACATGTTAAATTTGTTGCAAAGATTTTTTGATACTGGCAGATTCTAATGAACAGTATCAACAAATGGAATCACTGTGGTGATAACATTATATCTGTCTTATGGGGACTCAAAAATCATTTATTTATTTATCTATTTATTTACTTATTTATTTATTACAAAAGTCAAGGGTCATTGGCAGATTTTCATCCATTTAAACCCCATCTAATGATTTCATTTGTTATTAAATGTACCACTGATACGACAAAAGTATTTCATATACAAATGATGGTGGTGGCTGTTACGATGTCGATTCGATATTCACCGGCAGGCAACGTTCTATGCGGGATAGATATTAGGACTCTCAAAAATGTACCATTCTTTTCTAATCTACCATTTGTGGGAGATCATTTGAAAGCTCTTGGTGCAAGAAAAACTCTCACAATTTTAGCTTTAGAAAATCGAAAATTTTACTTTTCTTCATAGAGTTAATACAGGGAAGGCAAAGTGTAAAACTTGATTAATTTGTTTCTCTAGTACCAAAATTTGCACGGTGACCCCGATCTTTTTTTCCTAATTTTGAAATAGTATGGTTGAAAGATTCCTTAGGGACATTTTGAGCAAAAGTTTAAGACTTTCACTTTTCAATTTTGAGGCGCACTTTACCTTAAGTACATTTAGAAACGAAATGGCTAATTTAATTGTAGTCATTAGGCAAGACATGATACATGACATTGTCAAATTTTAAAATATTTATGTATCTCATCGTCAAATTTTCGTTGCAATTTGCTGCGTAACATCGAAAACTAACATCACTAACCAAACTTTTACTTTCTGAAATGGCTACACAATGTGAAAACACTACTTGTGAAAGTTCTTATTATAATGTCATAAAGAAACCATCGAAAAGGTGCATTTTGTACAATCGACTGACGCTATTATAATGATGAACACAGCAGCTTCACAGCAGTAATTCTTCATCAGCATACAATGTTCTCAAAAAAATATACCATGTTCTTAAAAAATGACATTACAACACAATTTTAGTTGAATGTTCCCAGAATGTTTTCATTTAGCGTATATGACGGAAAATGAAACATGTCTGCAATGCATTGACTTGCCCTTTAGTACAGTATTCCTATGCAAAATTTATACTCTGACATCAATTACCTGTTATTGTTATCATAGAAAAATAGAGAAACAGACAAGCAACGGGTATTGTTCAAGGCGTGAAGCCATACGTAACCCATCCATGTTCGCCTCGCCTCAGGTAGCTCTCGCCTCTCTTTTTCCAAAGAGTACCGACCATGCATCCTTCGGTAATTTTCGGATTTTCGCCAATTGTTAAGCGAAAGTATGTTCGGCAAAGTTTGTGTTGTTGTTGTCGTGTTGTACTGAGCGGAATTGGCGTGCTGGCGAAAACGGGAGTGTTTTAAACTTCAGGAAAGTGAGTTTTACGACTTTAAAAATTCCTCTCATATTTTTCTGAATATATAATGAGTGTGTTCGAACCAAATTTGAAAGTCTTTTATCGATACTGTCTGGTTTTACCAATGGTTTACGGTCAGTCATACCGTTTTTTACACGTTCGTCAAGGAAGGGCATGTTTATGAAACTGCTGGCGTGTTATGTTTTGATTGGCGTGAAGCAGTGTTTCTGCCCTGAGAGCTCACAAACTATGGTTGCTATGCGACTGGCAGAACAATGCCATCTCGTCGTATTTTTCGCATAATCTCGTGCAATTATCAACCACAAACAAAGTCTCCAAAAAGTTTAACATCGTTGAAGCTCATTTTAATATGAAAAGGCCATAGTCTACCGAGACGACAATGGAACAAAAGGCATGCCGCGTTGGTAGTCTGTTTTTCTATTGACCCTTTTCATAAGTCTAGCGGCCTCCTGTGGCCATTGTGAATTTGGAATCAAAGCTAGGCCACTGGGGAAAACCCTGGGCAGGGGCTGGAGGCCACTGGGCAGGGGCTGGAGGGTTTTCCCCAGTGGCCTCGCTTTGACTTCAATTTCACAGTGGCCACACGAGGGCACTAGACTTATGAAAAGGTTCTATTTGTCTGTGTTGTTATTTCAGCGCAAAACTCCTGGCAATTTATACTTCTTGGACGAGGCTGTAGAGCTACCAGAACATGGAGAGAATTGCCAGACTTGTTCGTTTTCATCCCACAAACATTAAAGCTATACAGTCACCTGTAATTAAATATGCCCACAAATGGTCAAATGAGCGTTCCTTGGTATTCAAAATGCCCATGTGAGGGCGCTGTTTTTAAAAAGCGGCCACCCGCTTAAAATCTGTGATTGGTTAGATTTTCTCTTTCCATGGTAACTGTGGCAAAGGTGACAGTATACCTTTAGGGTGACTTGTGTCTAGTCGTACGTGTTTACACTAAATATTCAAAATTCTCAATAGAGTAAACTTTCTTAACTTATTTTTTTACCTTCAGAAAAAGTCGCTCTACTGTGTACTGTTATTTCTGAGTATCACAATCACTGCAAGTGCGGTCCTATATCAGGAACAATCTGGTATACTCTTGGCAAATGCATATAGGTAAGCGATAGTCTACTGTCAAGGTTACCCAGACTGCTCTTCGGGGCTCTCATCTGGCAGCTGGGTGAGAGCCCAGCAGAGCTGTCTAGTTAACCGAGACTAGGTAAGCGACTGAACCGTTAAAATATGTATACGGTCAGAGGGAGCATTAATTCAAATGTGCTTGGAACTTGTAGAACTTCAGTTAATACGAGTGGGAAAACAGGGAAATTCAGGGGTGTTTCATCACGCAAATTGTGACCGCCAAAAGTCCATATACCAATTTATAAAACATGACCGTCCCTATTCAAAATTTAAAAGCTTGAAATGCATGTATGAGCTAGAACCGATTCGTCCAAAAGATTTCTGTTTAAACTACGTTCACTCCATTTCGCTTGTGCCCTACCATGTCTGTTTGAGGGGGGGGGGGCATTTGACCATTTTTTAATATTTACGACATACTAGGTCTTCCAAAAAGATACTAATCTTTACAATTAACCCATCAGTAGTAAACGATGCATTTGTTTGTATGCCCCTTGCACTCTCCAGTGTAGCGAATTGACATTTTAGAGTGAAATCCAGATATCAGTAATATGAGTAAATAATGTTTGTTATTCGCATATATGCACTTCTAATCATCCTAATGTATTCAAGCACGTACATATCAATAATAAGACACTTATAAATGCACACGTTTAATTACTTTTATATTTCAAAATTTAAAGCTATTTAGTTTTCCCACAGACGCCCATCTATAGTGAGATAAACTTTTTTGGGGGGAAATACCAACATCTTGTCTGTATATGCACTTCGAACTTCACTAAACCAGTCAAGTATACTCATTTAAATAACATGATTTTGTATTGGAAAAAAATCTTATTAAATTTCCCCATGGATGCCCGTGTAAAGTGAACTGTTTACGTTTTTGAGTGAAATTCCGAGATCATATTTTTTATGCGTATATGCACTTCTCAGGACCCTAATGAATATTCATATCAATTGTAAAATACATGTAAAAGCGATAATTATTAATTTCTAACAATTATTTTTAATAATTAATTAATTATTGATTGATTGATTATTATTCAAAAACTAAAATGTATGGTACTGTAAAGCAATAACTTCAAAACAAATTACGATAGCATCTATTCATAGAATCATGAACCGTGCAGATGTCATGTGGAGGGGCAGGAGAGGGTTACCCTCCCCCATTGCAGAAACTCGAAATTTTAGGCATATAGGTAAAACGGTGTCGTTTTATGGCATTTGAGTAAATGTTTAGAGATGTGCACGCCATAAATATGAAATTACAAAATCAACTGTTCTGGAACACAATGGCCGATTTTGTCACACATAGTATCGCAATGCAACCATACAGTGTTCATGTTCAGAAAGGTCTGGAAGGGGTGTCCACCTCCTCATTTAGCAACTTTTGAAAACTTAACTACTAAAATTACGTCTTTTGGCGGTTTTTTGGTGAACTTTGAGACATGCTAGCCATGAATATGAAGGAACCACTTTAACTTTTCTGCAACACAGACAAAAAGAGGGACGTTTTTTGACAAAAAGTGGTGCGATGCAACTGTGAAGTGGTCATGAGAGAGGGGATCAAACGGGGAGTTTCAGAGAATCTCTTGAAAATCAAGTTATTGAAACGGTATCATTTGGTGACATTAATGGGTGAACGTTCAGACATGTACCCGCCAAGTGTCTTTAAATTGTGTCAGAACAATTGGCCTTATAACAGATACAACATAAGGTGTTATCAATTTGCCATTGACACAGACAAAATAGGTTGCCCTGTGATATAAATGCTATAAAATGGAAAATATCTGTGGAAAAGGTTTAGTCATCTTTGATAATAGTTGAAGATAAAAGCTAATATTCTATATATTATGTTTCAAGCAAAAGTTAAATGTTTCAACAAGGTCAGACTCTAAAATATGCCAGAAACTTTTGTAAAATTCTACAGATATGCCATCAGAGCCTGGTGACGTATTGTTTGCCATTGTCTTTTAAAGCATTCAGTACTTCTTCCTGTGTAATATCCCACAAATCTTCATTTATCCGAGCGGTAAACAGCTCCCTCTTTGGTCACAGCTCCCAGGGTATGTTGTCCATTCACGTATCTGAGTCATCCATCCTCTATTCTCATACATGCTGACGATATCCTACGTGTCATAGACAAAATTTTGCATTGACCTATTTGTTTTTTCGTATCGGCAATTAATCATGTTCAAATCATGTATTGAAGAAATGAAGTGCAACGCACTAGCATTGGCTGGGGGGAAATCAAAAAAAAATGTTTAATTTGGTTTTTCCTCTCGGCCGAGCACATAAATGAAAAGTTGTCTCTTGTATTGCCAATAAACTGAAGAAAATTGCCGTTTTAACAACACTTTTGCATACAAGGACAACTGTCGAATATACAATACAGCGACAGACACGAACACTTATTGTGTGTTTGCGTTGAGTTCTTGATACTAAGTCATCATACACATCAAAGCCGTTCATTTGTCTCTTTTTAAGCAAGTAGCTGATACCTTGATATTGTCAGCTTGACCACTCCCCTAGAAACATATAATTAGCTCCATTTTCAGGATACTATACAAGTTCACAAATGACACTTTAACATTTAAATACAATTAACATTTTTCCTATTTTCCTGTTTGCGCCTACAGCCATGCGTTCGGTAATCTGAACGGCAATACATCGACGTTGAGAAAGGCTCGGTTGAGTCCTGTTCCATTCGCCAGGGGCACTTTGAAGAAAACTGACACTTTCGACGGTACCCTGGGGGAGATAGATAGTTCCGGAGGCGCCTTGAAGAAAACCGGCAGCTCAGAGGATTCTTCTCAGAATATAGACAACTCAAAGGAAACAGACAGCGCGAAAGATTCCTTGACGAATGTAGAAAGTTCAAAGGCTGCCGTGAAAAACACAGACAATTCTAATGATTCTTTAAAGAATATTGAAAATTCAAAAAAGGAAACAGACAAATCCAAAAATTCTCTGAGTCCTGAGGTAGCCTCATCGCTGACAAATTTGACTGAGTATGCAAAAAGTTGCAGGAAAGTGAACAACGTAGCATACATATTTAATCGTAAAACAGGGAGCACAACTCTCGTTACTTTGATTGATCGCTTTACAAAGAACAATGCTTTTCCACTGCAAAGAACAGTGATATATCACAGAGGCACCGGTTACAAAGGCAGTTTGGAACTTTATCATGTTAACGGTGAAAATCACGAGGAGACAACACTACCAGTTCTGGGAACAAAACGTCAAAACCGCATTCTTGTGTCAAGAGAGGGCGGAACTCTGAACATTGAGAGCGCTGACGAGCAGAGTTTGAAATGCAGCACAAGGTCACCGGACACCATTTTAGTTTCAATCGTACGTGAACCGTCCGCAAATTTTGAATCTGCATTTAATTTTTTTCGTTTGGATAGATTCGTTCCTTTAAAGACACAAAACAGAGGTTCGAAATTAGAGGAGTACTTCAAGAAACCAGATTATTACTTTAAACGAATAACGGAACGGAAGGTGGAAAGGTTCATTGCTGTCGCTAGAAATGGCCAGGCTTGGCATCTTGGCTTAGACCAAGAATATCACAATGATCCAAAAGTAGTGGATAAATACTTTTCAAGATTAAATGAGGAACTTGACTTGGTGTTTGTAACTGAATATTACGATCATTCACTGGTTTTGCTAAAGCGTATAATGTGTTGGAAGATGGAAGATATTTTGTACGTTGCCCGAAGGGTTCGGTCAAAGCGAACTCCACTGAGTGATAAATTGAAGGACAAAATACGCAAATGGAACTTCGTCGATGTTAAAATATACGACATGTTCAACAAAACGCTGTGGCGGAAAATTGCGCAGTATGGACCAGAATTCGAAAAGGATCTGCAAGATTTTCGTCTGGTCCGGGATACAGTCTCAAAAGATTGCGACAAATTTGGAAATCTTTCGAACAATGCGATAGAGCTGCTTTCAAGGTTCGGATCTAATGTTTCACCTCAATTTTGTAAGAAACTAGGAGCCTGGTTTACGATGGCGAAAAACACTGGTATACAGCGGGGATATGATGGAACCGACATGTACTTTATGACCTTGGCAGGTAGGAGCTATCGACAAAATAAATGTTAATTTTAGGTTTATCTTTTGGCTCAAAACTCCTCACGCATGCTAAACATAGTATGAAAACAGAGGTATATTTTTGGAACACTGTAAGGTGATTCACCTCTTACCGAGAACTTATAAACATGTTTAGTTCGTAAATTATATAGTTTTACAATTTAGCTATGACGACCTTGTCTATGCTATGCTTTATGGAGACAAAAATTCTGTTCATAGGTTCCACATGATGCTCTCAAAAAAAAATATGATCACATATAACACGCCACATGCCAATTTCCATTCATTCGCCAGAATACATCACGTGACGAGAAAATAGATAAGTCTAGTCCCCACTGAATAGACAAAAGTAGCGTCAGAGGGTATTTTTTGAAAAATTATTTCCCTAGGGAAATAGTTGTGACCAAATTCGGGAAAGTGCCCGGTCATGTGACCGTACTGTCGTCTGCAGCTTTGAAACAATGGCGGGTGACTAGTGAACACCTTTTACCTGGTCATGAGGACTATAGCGCCCGTCTACTACCCCGAGGGGCCATGCGTTACCAGAAACACATCGCTATTCCCCAAGGCCGTAGGCCGAGGGGTATAGCTATATGTGTTTCTGATAACACACGGCCACGAGGGATAATAGACGGGCGCTATAGCCTTCATGACCAGGTAATAGGTGTTTTATAACATACCACACGCTCATCAGCGATGGTATACCACGAGATTTTTACCAGTTCACGACATATATGCACGAGCGATAGCGAGTGCATATATGAAGTGAACTGGTCAAAATCTCGTGGTATACCATCGCTAGGTGTGCTTTATTGCTATTATATCATAACAGTATATTGAATTTCTGGCGTTAAACGCCAAAAACAGATTTTTGCTCAAGCTGAGAGCTCGCGCGTGTGCCAGCCGTGGTATTCGCCAATATACCACGGTTCTTTTCGCGTGTCGACCAATCAGATTGCTGCATTTGCGCCATCAATATACTGGTATGATATAATATGGTATAGTTTTTAATGTGCTTTGATATTTTTTAATGCAGCAATCCATCATCAGTTTACTTGGCGATATTACCATAGCGGTTCAAGTTACAGATGTACATAGTACCGCGTTCTTCCAAAAATATTTTAAGCATACCTGGAGACATCCTTGGTTGCACTTGAATCTTTTTTCGTCGATGAGCTGTTTAAGTTCTTATAAGCTGTTGGAATGGAAAATCAATCTGTTTCAGAGAGAGGCTCGTCTCTCATCCAGGGCACGCATCACGTTCTAGTGACCCGTACTCGCCATTGTTTCCCAAGGGAACTAGCTTTGACCAAATTTGGAAAAGTGCCCGATCACGTGACCGTAGTGTCGTCTGCAGCTTTGAAACAATTGCGAGTGACTAGAACGTGATGCGCAGCCGGGATATTCCGGATGAGCGTCAAGCCTCTCTCTAAAGCAGATTTTCCATTCTAACAGCGTTGGAACTTGAACAGCTCATCGACGAAAAAGATTCAAGTGCAACCTACAATTTTGCTCGTTATGCTTAGAATATTTTTTGGAAGAAAGTGGTACCATGTATTTCTGTAACTCCTGTGGAAATATCGCCATGTAAACTTGTCACAATGGATTGTTTCGGTGCAAAATGTAAAAAAACAACAACTATAACATAAGTACAAAATGAGCTTGTGGTGTGTTATAAAACACCTATAACCAGGTCTTTATTTGGGCTATAGCACCCGTTTATTACCCCTCGTAGCCGTGTGTTACCCAGAAACACATCGCTATCCCGGATTGATTTTCCGGAATAGCGATGTGTTTCTAGTAACACACGGCCCCTCGGGGTAATAAACGGGCGCTATAGCCCTCATGACCAGGTAATAAATGTTTAATTTGTAGATGCATACATTATATACTCGTTGAATATTTTGTCATAGCATCGTTGAGAGAGAGAGAGAGAGAGAGAGAGAGAGAGGAGAGAGAGAGAGAGGAGAGAGAGAGAGAGAGAGAGAGAGAGAGAGAGAGAGAGAGAGAGAGTATGTGTTGTGTGTGTTTATTGCATGGTGCTGTAATTCATCCCAGATCAATTATTTATCTGTCTGGGGCGAAAGTATCAGTAACATTTGCTATAGAATTAGCAAGAACAGAGGAGGCAAGTAAAGACAGATTCTGCAGATGTGAAGTTTTGCCTGAAGTTGCTTCTTTTCTTTTGTACAGGTAAAGGTCCATGGAAAGGGCTACCAGCGAAATCTACATCTAAGAAGGCAACAAAGTCATTCTGCGTACAAACGCTTTATCACAAATTGCCGTCATCAAGCAAAAGACCAGGTCTTGATCTTTACATGTCAACCAGTGGCGAGACACCTAAGTGTGATTTCAAGGTTCAAAAGCTTCAGAATGATTCGTACATAGCCCTCAAAGAAATCGACAATGTTGAGAATTTGCAGGCAAGTTGATTTTGCAGCTTATTTGTAAAGCTGTGTGCGAATGACAATTTTTGCTTTTACCACAAGCCTTACAACATTCTGCAGTACTTCGTCACAGACACGATGGTAGCTTTATAAAAACGTCATCTGTTGTTTGTAAGGCGCAGTTTTGTTTTGTTGTGTGGCCAATTTAATTGCCTCTTTAATCAAAACTGCTCAAATTTTGTGCTTACTAAGAGCGTGCTCATTGTTGCTCACCACATTAGGTGTCTCGTTGTACAAATACAACATTGGCAGAGTGGTGTCGCTCATTTGGTTACTGTTACATGTCAAGACTTGGAGTGTCGTACAATGTTGTTTTATTATTACATGTTGAACTATGATATATGATATTATGGTTTGTGTTTGGTAAATTATTTCATATTGAGATGATATAGCAGTTCTGTTAAAGATATCAATCTGTTACACTAAACGACGTACTTAGACCTCCAAGCAGATATTTTTCTTTGCAAATTTTGGTTAGTGAAATTTAAGTATGTTGTCAACGTAATTTGTTTGCCTACAACACTATGTGTCATATTTCAAAAGGTGATAATTAGATACTAATGCCAGGTTGTATGTTTTTAAAAGAAACCAATCTAAGTGTAATAATATAATGTACTTTGCGATTTGACAATTTACATGATATTTAATTTTACCTTTTGTGCAGATCACTGCTACAACAAAATTTACGAACAGCGAGTTTTTCATCAGCCGGATAGCCGTACAGAATGGCCACTGTACATTTTCTTCGAATGCGACGGTGCACTAGAAATGTAGTGGTGAGTTCAAAAGCTGCGTGCTCAAGAGGAAAATACGGGTGTTGGAATGTTTGAACACCGTGTGCAGGAAGCAAAACGGTATTCGTGGCGAGGAATCGTGCAACTTCATTACAAGTTGATGTGTTCTGTATTGCCTGTCATTTGATAATGGTGTTCCTGTGATAAATCCGAAAGCGTTTGGTTAAAGGGGAAGTTCACCAAGAATGATTTCTACATATGTGCTAGCTTTGTGGTTGAACTAGTTAATGGTACCTGACAACTTCGTTGGAAAATCTGCACCACATAAGATAGTCTTGTTTTCTGATGTTCTAGATCTGCATTACAACCAGTTTGCGTTACTGGTGTTTTTTGTAAGAAAAACATCTTATGTTGGACTACGTCGAATTTTCTCATGAGTTTTGTATTATCAAGTACATAGAACTTTGATAGGCTGTTTGGAAAGAAATAACTTATTTACATGAAGTTGTAGTAAAGTCACCGCATATCAAGACTGTCTGTCTCGTATTTCATCAAATTGAAGCACGTACAAATATCCGAGGCGTGATTTACTTGAATTTTCGACAATGAATTAACAAATGCAATCTTATCCAGAGAACACACTATGTTCGCGTTTTACACTATAACATTATGAAATGTAAATACATATGGACTTGCAAAAAAAATATGATTTAATGCATTATTTTCTCTACGTCACTTGGTTCCTGGATTTGTAGAGCTGGAATATGTAAAAAAAACTTTGAAAAAATAATAAAGTTTTAACCTGATACTTCGATCGTTGCACTGAAGAATATTATCACTATCGTCAGACTTGCACAGCCATGTCAATGTGGATTGACAACAATGTACAATGTAAATTTGCCCTAGTACGGTGAAGTCGACTTACACAATTAATTTAAATAAAAGTTGCATTTATCATTTCATTTATTATTTCTGCTAGTTTATGAACATTAACACGAAACGGACCACTAGCTGGCATTGATGCTTTGAGGAAGACGAAAAAACCCATATAATATAGCAGAGGCAGGTTACATATTCCGACCGGACTGGCCACGAGGATGGCTCAAAAACAGTCTGTTCGTGAAGCAGTTATTTTGGTGCCGATAAATGCAAAGGGCAAGTCACCCAGCCGGCGACCGTTGTAGAATTGATGCCCGACCGTGTAGCAGTTTGCACTACTGCCAAGTTTGCGAACGCCAACTTGACATTCACAAACCGTACTCTGAAAAAACGTAAACCAATATGGCGTCTGCGTCCAGGACGAGTTATATCTGAGACATTTCTTTACTTTTGCAGACAGGAAAATTGATTTTTCTCACAAAGTATATTGTCTGTCGTATTCAGGTAACTGCATGCATTTGTTTCCCTAACCGACAGTCTCTAGTAAGTTAATTTAATGTTTTGTGTCAGAGGAATATAACATATCTACGAATTCATCGACCTACGAATAGGTCTACATATGAAAACCTTGGTCTAATGGCCATGTATACCAATACACATTAGTTGACAAAAGAGAATGAAAAGGGCATAAGTATCATAAGGTAGAATTACTGTCTTAGTTTTGTGAACATCGGGAATTTTATTTCCCCTAGAGATAATTCACAGATGGCGGCCATTTCATTTTGAATTTCAAAATCGATGCGTATCGGGTAATTTGTTTCTCTAGCACCAACATTTGTACGTTGATCTCGTATTTTATTCTGATTTTGAAGGAGAATGTTGAAAGTTTATGCGAAAAATCACGTCTTCTAACTTTCGAGGAGCACTTTCATGAGCACGAAAATATAAACGCTCGTTTCTTGTGACGTCTTCACGCTGTAAGATCTCAATGTCATTATGTCTGATGACAAAGTTTCATATAAACGGTATATGGATACAAATTATTAAATGTTATTTAAATGTGAACTTGTTTTCTACGACATGTTGATATCAGAAACAGAATTTCTGTTATCAACTATTTTGCTCAGGTATTTTCTGGTTTCTATGTGGAGTAATATAGCAACCTGAAGTTAAACCCACGCAGATCGTCTTTTATGCGACAAACACATCGAAACAAAATTTCCTACACAAACGGTTTCGAAATGTATGTATGTACGCACTTTGGCTTCCGTCTCATCGTACCCTGCTCATAACTTTAACCTTCGACTAAAAACAAATCAATGTGAATTGTAAGCCTTTTCAAGAGTACCAAAATCAAAATAACAGTATTCATCGTTTGAAAAGAAAAATCCGAAATTATTACTTCTCAGTAATTAGATTTACTCAAGGTCGACAAGAAAGTAATGATGGTTGCATTTTGTCAACAAAGTTGTGACAGACATTTTATAACGGGTTAGAAAAAGCTAACATAGCACTTCATTTTATCGCCACCACGATATATGATTTTCATGTACATCTGTGACACCGGAGAGAGATTTCATAACGTTAATATGCATAATTATCTTTGGATTGACTTGCTTTAAGGGGGCGCTGCACCCAAAACATGCTAAAAAATCACTTTTTTGTAAACATTTATAAAATATTGGTTGGGTTCACCTTGTTGCTTGTCAAGCAGTCGAAATTTACGTGATAAAGAAGTGTTAATTTATGCAAACGTATGCTAATCACCCGATTTCCTGGCTTCTTTTTCCTCCCAATTTCGAAATTTCCAAAGAATTTGCAAATTTTAAATGCTATATATCAAAGCGTTTATATTTTTTGGCAATAAAGTTCTTACATTTTGAATAAGAGGCATTTTAATTTTGCTTATCATGATTTTAATCAATTTTTTTTAGTGTAAGTCTTTAAACCCTTGCCATTTTAGAATGAGGATAGATAATGCCAAATAAAATAGTCGTTTTTTCTACATATATTCTTCTTTCAAGTGAAATATTACATTTCAGAAAATAGCATCAAGTTTTTGACTTAAATTAATTTTTATCATTAATACCAACATTGAGGTTTTTTACCCCAAATATACACTGACTTCATCCTTTTAGTAAACTACTGCTACCACACTAAACTTTAGATTCTCTGCTTTTTGAAAATATATAGTATGAGGGTTTTCTTGTCGTCTTTGATGAGAAATATTGCTTTGAAAAAAACTGTTGGCAACATGCAGCTCCACCTTAAGTTTAAGAATTTTCATTTTATCGTGCAAAATCTGCCTATAAAACATTTCGAACTACGAATTCAGATTTTAGTTCTTTAAAGAAATATGGGTATCAACACCTGCACAAAACTCTATATTCAATTCTATTCTTCTTGCTCCAATACGCAACTATGGGACCACTGTTTAGGGCTTTGAAGACTTTTGAGTTATGCCGTTCAAAATTGTGTCCTACTACGGCGCGCCAAATGTTTCAAAACTATTTATCGATTCAGTGCAAAAATAAACTGTTTTTCTCAATTGAAATAAAAATTCGGTCTCATTAGGAAGGAAATAAGTAAGAAAAGTATAATTAAAAAATAAAAGACAGAAATGCCATTTAATACTTCATTTTAACTTGAGAAAAAATCTTTTAAGCGTAATTAGGAAATAAACAATTTTCAACGATTTGAAAAAGTCATACATCCATACTTATCGACATACATACACGTAAAATAGTTCGCGAAAAAGGTGCAATGAGTGCTGATTTTACAAAAAGAAAAAGAAAAATATGTTATACAGTGATGCGTCCAAAAAATTCACAAGAAAATCACTAAAAATCACTACTACCACTCGGAAAAAATAGTACAAAAATAAAAACGTGAACCACATACAGAAAATAATTGTAAAAGAATCAGACAAAAAAAGCCATGCACACATAAAATTATTTATGTACTTCAGAAAATTACTACGTCTCATAATAAACGTATTATAGATAATCAAAAATATAATATGAATCACCAGCCGCTTTGACAGTAAAGAGAGAAAATCAGAGAAAAAATTCGGCAGTGATGGCTCTAGACAAAAGTGGATCTCATCTACAAAAAAATAAAATAAAATAAAATAAAAACGAAAAAAATAAAAAAATGCCATGAACAGAGATACAAAAAAAAACGCGTAGGCCTGTGGAAAGAAAAAATAAATGAGGACTCGCCACAGCAAAAAAAAAAAAAAAAGAAAAAAAAAAAAGAAAAAAACAAGCACTCGCCACAGAAAAAAAACAAGCCCGAAATTACAATTATTTTATTCAAAAAAACTCATGGTTCACGGTTCCTTCAATCGATGAATCCCCAACAGCGGGGAATCCGATCACCATATACTCCAATGTTTGACGAAATATTAATCGAGCATTTCAGTGATAACGTGACATCTTGAAACCTAGCTCTGTTTGGCTGGGCCCTGCTCTACTTGAAACCATACTTGATGAAATGAAGTGGGCAATATCACCTAAAGAACGTCCAAGTTAACAGTGAATAGTTCCAGAGAGTCAAGTTAACTGAGCCAATTTCAGGCAGTCCACAGGTCAGATCACGAGCGAGACGTACAACCCATGACCCTTCATAGCAACACTGCGAACATATCGATGCCTTAGGCGCGGTATGGCTGGGAGCCCACTGCAGGCCTTCCACCGAGCCGCACTGTCATCGCCGTTTGGCCTACATGATTTCTACATAGTTTTATACGTATGGTTCGATACATCGGGTTCAAATACCATGATAATAAACCACCTCGTTGTTTGCTAATTCCTCGTCTATCCTCAAAGATCACCCAAATCATGATAAAATGAATAGTTTTGAAGAAATCTGCCGCGTGTTGAGAGAACGTCCATCGCTTTCCGTGTTGACAAGACAAGCGGCGCAACTGTACAAGCCTTACCTTACGACTACGAGTATGGCGAGAGTGTCCGGCCTTCGCAACGCCAGACACTCTCACTATACTCGCAGGGCTAGACAGGCACATACACGACATGTCGATCCCCATTGCAGAAATCTTTATATCAACACAGTCCAATATATGGAGCTACGATATTTGTGCAGTAGCCTAGACGTAGCTCTTGGTGGCAGGGCAGGGCTGTGAGTTACCGGCGTTATACGGCCTGGCCGTATAACGCTGGTGTTTATACAGCCTGGCCGTATCCGGTAACTCACAGCCCGGCCTTGCTGCGGTTCCGTAGCCCTACCACTCCCTTTGCTGGTTGTGTTGAGCTACAGTATACCGAGAAATAGCGGCTGCTTGATCAGTGTTTGTCAAGTCGGGCGCGTTCGCGTTCTACAGGTACTAGTGAAAACGTTGCCTCGAATTTAAACGGAGTGTTTCAGCCCGAGTATTTTTGCCTTTGCCACACTCCGTTTAGAGGCTAAACCCACGTGATACGTGTGTGGTTCGATACATAGCGGCCGCTGCTAGCTTTGCATGGCAGGGCTGTGTACGTGTTACCGGCGTTATACGGGAGGCCGTGTCACGCCGGTAACACACAGCCCTGCCATGCAGAACTAGGCCGCAGCGTGCTGCGTGGTATGCAATTTTACTATGCATACCCACACGGCGGCCGCTGTGTATCGAACCACACGTAACCGTGGGCTAGCGGCAAGCCATCGTTTTGTTGGGGTTTGGGCACAGACTGTCTATGGTTTGGGAGAGGCGGCCCTACACTTTACAGCGAGGGGATCGCTGGTTGCCGGCGTGTAGGCCTACTGTACTAGCGACGGGACCGCCGGCCGCCGGCTTACCACCTCGAGTGTACATTGGAGCGAGGGGACCGCTGGCAGCCGACGAACCACCACGAGTGTTTTGTCCACTTTTAACCAAAACTGGTAACTGTTTAATCACAGTCCCTCCACAAAAGGACTGTGGTTTAATATAGAATGGGACGTGTCGGTAACTTGGACGTCCATGAGATGATATTGAAGACTAGAAGCTGAGAGTTATCGCTGAAATACCCCAAATACCATGTCCAACATCCGAGTGTGATGATCCCAAACCCTCTGGCATTAAACTGTAACAATCATGACGTTGACAATTATTCAATTTTCATGTTGGGCTTTTTCTGCGGGGTGTCCCACTCTGTTTTCTTTTCTCGAACGGGCCTCTTTTTTTTCTACTGTGTTTTTTTTTCTTTTTTTGGTAACCTCTTTTTTTTTTTTTTTTTTTTTGTAACCTCGCTTTGGTTTTTTTCCAAGCTGACCTCGTTTTGGTTTCTTTACAGCCTCAACGCCGGCGCGATCTCGGTCGACTTTTCAATTGTGATTCTCTTTCTTTTTTTAGTCAGACCTGATGGTGGTTCGTTTTGTTTATTGTAGTAGTGCAAGTACTATTGGTGGTTTGTTTTTAATCATTTCAATATTTTTTGTGTGTGCTTGATTTTTTTTCTTTTTCCCTTATAATCAGCATTCATAGCACCTTTATATCAAATACACGTGTATGTGTACGTCAATAAGTATGGGAGCGTGGTATTCAAATTTTTGAAAAGTTTATCTTCTCATTACGGTTTAAAGAATATTTTACAATTAAGCATTACATAACATTCTGCCCTTTTTTGCAATAATACTTTTCTCGTTTATTTTCTTCCGTAATTCCATCGAATTTTTATTTCAATCAAGAAAGACGGTTGCACGTCATCTTTATCTGTACAGGCACATTCAAATATTTAATGACACGTATTTTCAAATGAATGCTATTTTTATGAAAAGGTACATTAATAAATGCAATGATATGGACGAAAGAACTTTTTCTTTATTATTCATACACGTTTAAGACTTTTTTAGAAAGAAAATTTGACAGTTTATTTTTACTCTATGACGATAAATATTTTTGAAACATTTGGCGCGCCGTAGTCCTACACTGTATATGTTTTCTTGGGTGCACAGATTCACTTCTTTCATGTCATAATAACTTTTGACATTGGGTTGGAATTCCTTTCATATCGGAAGATAAATCTGCGTACTGAAAATATATTGTCGGTCTTGAAGAGACCATGATTACTGAGAAGTATTGCTTTTTGGGATTTTCTTGTCAACTTTCAAAGTGGTCTTCATATGAATGTGATATTTCTGCGATTTTGATTTAAACACAGATAGTTATTTTACCCCGATTGGTATTTCGTCGAAAGTTACCAAAGATGTGAACATGGCGCGACGCGTTACCAAAGTGTAAGACAGAAACCAAAATGCGTACAATAAGTTCCTTTCAAAAAACTTCTTAAATGTATCTTCATTTACGAGAAGTTAAAAATCCAATCTGTATATTCTCGAATTCAGGAGTATATATATTGATGAATTGGCGACAAGTCTCCGCTAAATGTGGCAAAAGTTGACAAGCCCATTTAAATTACTAAAACATGTGATCCTTATAACGATCTATTTTTAAACAAGCATTCAAGTTGTCGCTTAAGGTATTTTTTCGTCAAATTGCAGCAAAATTCCATTATTCAGATGTGAAAGATACGCTTGTCAAATAGCGGATGACAACTTATACATCTGTAATTAAGATAGTTCACGCCTCCAAAATAAAAGACTTAAAACTTTGTCAAAATTTTCAGAAGGAAAACTACGAACCATTCTCATTCAAAATTTAGTCTATAGGGGTTCACCGTGCAAACGTTGGTACTAGAGAAACAAATTATCCGAAATATACCGATATTTGAAATTCAAAATTTCCGCTGTCCCTATATTATCTCTAAATCAAACAAAGAAATCTAAGCCGGTGAAAACTGTTTTATTCCATATGCTTGATACGGCGCGCCAAATGTTTCAAAAATATTTATCATCATAGAGTAAAAAATAACTGTCAATTTTTCTTTCTAAATAAAGTCTTAAACGTGTATGAATAATAAAGAAAAAATTTCTTTCGTCCATATCATTTTATTTTATTAATGTACTTTTTCACAAAAATAACATTCATTTGAAAATATGTGTCAATAAATATTTGAATGTGTCTGTACAGATAAAGATGACGTGCAACCGTCGTTCTCGATTGAAATAAAAATTCGATGGAATTACGGAAGAAAATAAACGAGAAAAGTATTATTGCAAAAAAGGGGAGAATGTTATGTAATACTTAATTGTAAAATACCCTTTAAACCGTAATGAGAAGATAAACTGTTTGCAAAAATTTGAAAATACCACAATCCCATACTTATTGACGTACATACACGTGTATTTGATATAAAGGTGCAATGAATGCTGATTATAAAGGAAAAAAGTAAAAAAAAAATCAAGCACACACACAAAAAAATATTGAAATGCTTAAAAACAAAACCAAAATAGTACTTTCACTACTACAAAAAAACAAAGCGAACCACCATCAGGTCTGACTAAAAAAAGAAAGAAAATCACAACTGAAAAGTCGACCGGAGATCGCGCTGGCGTTGAGCTGAAAAGAAACCAAAACGAGGTCAGCTTGGAAAAAACCAAAACGAGGTTACAAAAAAAAAAAAAACCCGAACGAAAACGAGGTTACCAAAAAAAAAAAAAAAAAAAAAAAAAAAACAGTGGAAAAAAAGAGGACCGTTCGAGAAAAGAATTTAGGGATGGACCATTAGACCTTGGGAGGGGGGGTGGTCACAATGAAATTGTGAAAATTTTTTTTTTACTATTGTAAATTTCTGAAATTTTTTTTTCCAATTGAGATTAGCTGTGCAAATTTTTTTTTTTTCAGAGTAAATTTTCAGATTTATAATTTTTTTTCGTTCGTCGCTGTCTGAAGATAAAGAGGGCAAACATGTGGTGCCAAGCACCACAAGCGGCCACGCAAGCGGTCACTGGGAAGAGGTCAGGAGAGGGGTGTCCCCCTGCTGCTGTTGGAGCTTTTGAAAAATAGAGATTAAAATGGTGTTATTTGGTGGCACTTGGGGAGTATTTTTGCGGGGGGTGGTCAGGAGGGGGTGTCCCCCCTCCTGCCGTTGGAGCTTTTGAAAATAGAGATTAAAATGGTGTTATTTGTGGCACTTGGGAGTTTTTTTGCCGGGGAGGTCAGGAGAGGGGGTGTCCCCCCTCCTGCTGTGGAGCTTTTGAAAAATAGAGATTAAAATGGTGTTATTTGGTGGCACTTGTGGAGTATTTTTGCGGGGGGGGGGGGGTGGTCAGGAGGGGGTATCCAATTGAAAAATGTCCAATTTCTTTGAAATTTGCTACACAAAAACGATGAACCATGCATATTTATTCAGTATTTGCTATCGAGAAACTTTCAAAGTTCAACCCTTTTATGTGTTTTTGTGTTGGGATTTGTTGGATAGATGGCATTCTACGTAGTGTATTGTTAAATGTTAAAACATGTGTTGCTGTTGTTATTTGGGGCTGTTTTTGAGAAAAAGAATTGAAAATGCCTTTTTAAAAGCAAAATAATACATAATGACTTGATATGTTGTTTTATCATTATTGTCGTGTTTCTACTTGTTCACCCATTCTTGCATTCATCATTGTAATAAAATGCTGTGAAAAAAATGAAACTGATGTGGCCTGCATCTGTTTACCTTGATCTTAAAAGGCAAATACAACTTTCTGTCTTGACAATCATACCATAGTTTCAATGTTTTACCTAGTGTACCTGCTTGGTTTGTACGCAGGAAACAAGTAGAAAATAGGCTCTATAATTTCATAATTTTCAAGTGATTAGAATACAAAAGTCCTGAAAAAATAAGATAATTACAACTTCCAGTATAAAGGATACAGTCACTCTAAATGTATAAATTAAATTAAAAATGTGCCCGGAGGATGTATTAAAAATACAGAAAGTTGCTTACTGTCGGTAAAATCTAAAAAAATTCAAAATTTAAAGACTTTTGCAAATTTTTTTTTTACGCCTTTGTCTTCTTATTTATTTTTTTTTTATTTTGCAAACTAGTTTGAAGATTTTTTTTTTCCTAACTTTCTGCTCTGAAAATTTTTTTTTTCTGTTTTTGACCACCCCCCTCCCAAGATCTAATGGTCCGTCCCTTAGAGTGGGACACCCCGCAGAAAAAGCCAAACATGTAAATTGAATAATTCTCAATCTGATTGTTAGAGTTTAGTGCCAGAGGGTTTTGGATCATCACACTCGGATGTTGGACAAGATATTTTGGGTATTTCAGCGATGACTCTCAGCTTCTAGTCTTCAATATCATCTCATGGACGTCCAAGTTACCGACACGTCCCATTCTATATTAAACAGTTACAAGTGGACAAAACATTCGTGGTGGTTCGTCGGCTGCCAGCGGTCCCCTCGCTCATGGCGTGCCTCAATGTACCCCCTTGAGATGGTAAGCTAGCGGCCGGCGGTCCCGTTGCTAGTACAGTACACGCCGCGCCGGTGACCAGCGATCCCCTCGCTGTACAGTGTAGTAGGGCCGCCTCTCCCAAACCATAGACAGTCTGTGCCAAAGCCATGGAGTCCTATCCCAATACAATAAAACGATGGCTAGCCGCTAGCCCACGGTTACGTGTGTGATTCAATACATAGCGGCCGCCGTGTGGGTATGCATAGTTGCATAGTAAAATTGCACGCGGCGGCCGCTATGTATCGAACCACGTGTAACCGTGGGTTTAGCCTCTAAACGGAGTGTGGCAAAGGAAAAAATACTCAGGCTAAATCACTCCGTTTAGATTCGAGGCAACGTTTTCAGTAGTACATTGGTGGAGGGACTGTGATGTAGAACGCGATCGCGCCCGACTTGACAAACACTGATCAAGCAGCCGCTATGCTGATTAAGAGTGGCAGGGCTGTGAGTTACCGGCGTTACACGGCCAGACCGTATAACGCCGGTAACTCACCGCCCTGGCACCCAGAGCTATGTATAAGCTACTGCACAAATATCGTAGCTCCATATATTGGACTGTGTGGAAATAAAGCTTTCTGCAGTGGGGATCGACATGTCGTGTATGTGCCGGTCTAGCCCTGCGAGTATAATGAGAGTGTCTGGCGTTGCGAAGGCCGGACACTCTCGCCATACTCGTTAGACTTTTGCCGGTCCTGAGGGATTGCGGTTGCATCATAGTGCGTGTTTATAGTTGCGTCTCTCGTCTTGTCGAACACGGAAAACGATGGACGTTCTCTCAACACGCCGGCCGCTATGTATCGAACCACACGTAACCGTGTAGAAATCATATAACGGCGATGACAGAGCGGCACGGTGGAAGGCCTGCAGTGAGCCCCCTGCCATACCACATCCATATGTTCGCAGTGTTGCTATGAAGGGACATGGGTTGTACGTCTCGCTCATGATCTGAACTGTGGACTGTCTCAAATTGGCTCAGTTAACTTGACTCTCTGGAACTATTCACTGTTAACCTGGACGTTCTTTAGGTGATATTGCACTTCACTTCATCAAGTACGGTTTCAAGTAGCTCTGCTTGGCAGGGCCAACCCAAACAGAGCTAGGATTCAAGATGTCAAAGTTATCACTGAAATGCTCAATTAATATTTCGTCAAACATTTGAGTATGTGGTGATCGAATTCCCGCTGTTGGGGATTCATCGATCGAAGGAAACGTGAACCATGAGTTTTTTGAATAAATTAATTGTAATTTCGCGCGTTTGGGTTTTTTTTGTGTGGCGAGTGCTCGGGGGGGGGGGGTTCGTTTTTTTTTCTTTTTTTCCGTTTTTTCTTTTCTTTTTTTTTTGCTGTGGCGAGTGCTCATTTGTTTTTTCTTTCCACAGGCCCACGCGTTTTTTTTTGTATTTACTGTGTCCATGGCATTTTTATTTTTTTATTTTTATTTATTTTATTTATTATTTTTTAGTCGATGATGTCCACTTTTGTCTAGAGCCATCACTGCCGAATTTTTTCTATGATTTTCTCTCTTACTGTTAAAAGCGGCTGGTGGTTCATATTTTATTTTTGATTATCTACAATACGTTTTTATGAGACGTACTGCTTTTAATTTTCTTAGGTACATAAATAATTTTATGTATGCATGGCTTTTTGTCTGATTCTTTTATAATGATTTTCTGTATGTGGTTCACATTTTAATTTTTTGTAATTTTTTTCCGAGTGGTACTAGTGGTTTTTTAGTGATTTTCCTGTGATTTTTGTGTACGTACCACTGTAAACATCTTATACTTTTTTCGTAAAATCAGCACTAATTGCACCTTTTACGCGAACTATTATATGTGTATGTATGTCGATAGGTATGGATGTATGACTTTTTCAAATCGTTGAAAATTGTTTATTTCCTAATTACGCTTTAAAGAATATTCTCAAGTTAAAATGAAGTATTAAATGACATTTCTGTCTTTTGGTTTTTAATTATACTTTTCTTACTTATTTCCTTCCGTAATGACACCTAATTTTTATTTCAATCGAGAAAGACAGTTTATTTTGCACTGAATCGATAAATATTTTTGAAACATTTGGCGCGCCGTAGCTTGAAAATGAGCCCTTGAAAGTGGTAGGCTAAATTAATATTGAAAAGCTTCGAGAGTCCGAATATCTGTCTGTCTTAAGACGGATTTTTTTCTTTGCCAAATCTAGTCTTCAATTTTATATCTTTATCACATGAACTGGCCCGAATTCCCACCTGTGTGACGTAGAACAGGACGGATAAGAAATCCGAATTACCCCTGTTGTACGTCATCAACCGGAACTTTTTTCTTGCATGGTACCGTTCATACATGCGGGTCGCGACATGAACATAGACCGATATGTCGTGATCGATGCCGTGCTCTCATGACACTTTTTCAAAAAAGGTGACCCGATAAATCCACACATGGAAATATAGAAGGCATGTCCAGCGAAATTTCGAGTTGCTAAAACTATAGCTGTTCCCGAGAATCGAATAGGGATACCGCCGATCCAGTCGAGTCGCCTCGTAAGGCTCAATGTGGACGTCGTACCTGGCGATCCCGGTTGGCGATAAACCTGAAATCTTCACCTCAACGGAAGTTCAACTGAATAAATGAGTACAGTATAATCTTCGGGAAAGCGACATACAGTCACAAGCATAAAGTCATTCGACTAACAACGATAAATTTCCTTCATCATACAAACAATTCCGTAAATTCTTGCTCGGAATCAAACCTGTAGCGCGGCGTAAGGCTGTAGCGCTAGCGAAGACATCAACTGTTGAGCTGTATATGCATTGCAGCGCTGTGGAATCCGATGTACTTCGAAAGTTGACTCAGACAACACTCAAAACAGAGTTTCCGTCAAGTAAAATTAGGATGTATCTACGGTTGAGATATATGTCACTGCAAACATCAAAGTCAAACATTGACGATCGGGATTAACGAGTTGACACCGGCATGGCAGAGACCGGCGCGGTGACGGCAGCGTTGTGGGCATAAACATGCAATGAGATAGGCCTATACACTCTATGTGTCATCGAACAGAATCTTTCGCGCTCGCTACGGTCGTAAACTTGTGTGATATTTTGAAAAGCCACGGAATCTCTGAGAATGAGAATTACTGTTTCGATCGTGTCGTTGCCTTTACTTTATAAATCTATTTGAAAATATTCTGAATAACTCTGAATACTATGGCTATCCGTCGCTAGCACGATGAAAGTTATGTCCACCGTACCGATGGCCGACTTGCCTTGGCATCGGTACAGCGCGAGACAATGATTGACAGGTTCACGTGACAGAATCCGTATGTCTGGTTGGTGGAGATACCATTTAATGTAGCAAATTTCAGCTTGATGGGATTTATGAATGAAAGTATCTCCTGGTGACGGGCCGCTCTACTCTTGATATGAAAGTAATCCGCAAAAGTAAAACACAAATCGCGACGAAATTCGTGCAATTTGTTACGATAATTTTGATCCATTCACGTCAAAAGAAAAATAAGAAGACTGTTCATGTGATAAATATATAATCCCATGGTATTTTTCTCTGTTGACGTCATCGTATACGAGTGTTTTTCGCGGAGCCGTACAACTTCTCGCCTTCGGCTCGAAGTTGTACGGCTCGCCTTCGGCTCGAAGTTGTACGGCCCCGCAAAAAAACACTCGTATACGATGACGTCAAACAGAGAAAAATACCATGGGATTATATATATAAATCCAGAAAAAGGAGTCCAGTTCACAGAAGAGGGATCATTCATGTCTTTTGTTCCTGATTTTGAATGGGCATCTCACTGTACCTCGCACATAATAGGCCTACATCTGGAATTTTACAGTAATCAAAACGCAGTTGGAATAAATTATTCGTAAGGAATCCACTACTGACCGCTTTCTCTCTCTGTGCTGCTTTACAGCTTGTAAGGAAATGTTATGAAATACCATGCTGCTGTAGCAATCTGTATCGAAATTTCATATTTTTGCATTGCGACAAAGAACGAGGTGATATTGATAGGGCGTTCAAGAAATGTGGCATAACACTTCGTATTTCATAATACCACGACATTAAATTTTCATGTAAATCAGTAAAGGCGGGGTTTTAGAGTGGTTACCACTCCAATCCAAAGATATATCATTCAGCATAGATTTTTTTTCTGTCAGGTTCCTTCTTTATCTATTCCAAATGAAAAAAAAAATGTTTACATCACAGAACTTATGTACAACAGTTTCCCAAACCTGATGGTAATGCTACACACTTAAACTACAACAGAAAAAAAAAGATGAAATTAAATCAAATTCCTTCGTTGTAATTCACATTGCAATAATTGTCTCAGATGTGACTTGTTTTTTTCTGTACAATGAAATTTGTGTATTGTCCATTTTGCAACTAACATAATGAAGTTGAGTTTGCTAGTCAAGTTTCTATTAACATCTACTCCACACACTATATTTTGCCACTATAAATGTATCCATATATTATATAAGTTCTGAAGCACTTCTTTTTCTATCGTTTTCCATACTTCTCTAGCGATGTTGAATTGTATCATGCAAATTACAAAACTTACAAAGAGACTTTTCCCTTAGTTTCCAAAGGTGCAATTTTACATTATTAATGCATTTGTTGTGCAAAAAATTCCAATGAAATGCACACACTTTATTTTCAGACGTAACTTTGTTAGCAAGTATCCAGATATCTTGCCAATTAGCCACCTGCTTGAACTCTCTTCGCCAATTCACTATACTGGCTGGTTGCGAAAATTGACATAGCAAAAGTTTGTACACATCTTTTGTTTTTATTTTCTGTAGTTCTACCTTCTTTTTGTCAGTTACAATATATTCTACCGTAAGTCTCAATCTTACAAAAAGTTTAAACTTGGAATTCCACAAAATTGCCTTTGCATCACTGCCAACCTGCTCTTCATGTTGTAGAATAGAGTTCCACGATTCTAATACATGTTGGTAAAATAAAGGCAACCTCGATTGCAAAGGTTCTGATGAAATTACATCTCTAGACAAAAAATCTCTTAACATCGAAAAATCTGATGAGGGTTCCAATAAATAGCAAGGGTAGTTTTTCCAGCATGCATCACTTTCACTTATTTAACGTGAAATCCACATAAATTTCAGCGCTTTTACCTTTAAACAAAAATTAGGCATGTTGCATCAATCATCACATAGTGGCCCAGCTAGTACGTTTCTTTTTATTTTACCAATACCTTTTGTAATAATTCGTCTATTAATCGATCAACTTTTTGAATTACATACTCTGGAACTGCTATCATTGATGCTAAATAAGTTAACTGAGAAATCCCAAGTGCGTTAACTATAAGCATGTTAACTTTACCATGAATAGTTAAATCCCTCATTCCCCAAGATTTCAAAATATTCTCGAATTTTTCAAGCTTTGAATCCCAATTCAAATACTCGCATTAATGTCGGTCATATCCAAACCAAACTCCTAAAGCTTTAATTGGCTGATCAGTCCATTTCAGATCAGCAACCGATTTTGCACATTCTCTTTCTTTACCCAACCATACACCATCTGTTTTATCTTTATTTATTTTCAAACCAGACGTTTTCTCAAAGTCACCCATAACTTCTAACGCTTTTACAATCGAATTTTCGTCTTTTACAAATAAGGTAGTGTCATCAGCTAATTGGGCTATTTTTGCAACACTCCTGGCAGAATTATTACATGGTAGTGGTATACCCTTTATGTCATCACATTGACGCACTTTGCATGCCAGAACTTCAACACACATAATAAAAATCAAAGCGCTCAAAGGGCACCCCTGACGGACTCCTCGAAAGAGTGAAAAGAAATTCGATAACCACCAATTATTTATGATACAACTTTGAACATTGGAGCAAATTACTGTCACCCATCTTCTAAAGTCGGGAACAAAACCAAAACTCTCTGTTTTGTGCATAAAGTTCCAATTAATACAATCAAAAGCCTTCTCGAAATCAACATACAGGACTGCTCCAGGAATATTGTACCTTGAAGTGTAATGATACATGTCTTCGATCAGCCTAACAACTTCACCAACAGAACGCCCTTTAATATATCCTACTTGATCTGTGTTTACAATGTTTGAAATGACTTTTGACACTCTATTTGATAAAACGTGCGAAAGAATTTTATAATCAACACACAATAAGGAAACTGGGCGCCAATTCTTTAAACACTCCAATTCATTTTTCTTGTGCAACAATGATAAAATACCTCTTTGCTGTGTTATTGATAAACTACCATTCTCAAAAGCTTCATTAAATGAACCAACCATCAAATTGCCTAGTAAAGGCCAACATTTACAGTAAAATTCGATGGTGAAACCATCATAACCTGGTGACGTGTTCTTTGTCATATTGTGTAATACATGGTCACATTCTTCATAAGAAACAATACCGTCGCAAAATTGCCTTAAGTTTGTGATAAACTCAATTCAGGTAGTTTAACATTTCGTGTAAAGTCTTCAAAATAAATAGTTTGTGAAATTTCCTGTACAAGTTGCTGTAAAAATTTACCTCTTCACTTAAGATGGAGTCTAGATCTGTCAACATTGATCCGTCCTTGGCTCTGAGTTTTACAATATTTTTCTTTACATTATTCCTTCTCTCTAAGCCTATAAAGTACTTTGTGCTCTTTTCTCCTTTTTCCACCCAACAGGCTCTTGATCTGATTTGACTACCCTCTGCTTCATTTTAGTACAATTTTTTCCAATTCTGCAGAGATTTCTTGATATGAACTGTAATTTTCCTCTGTTGGGTCATAATATAGTACTTTTTCTTTTTGTTTTAACAATTGCTCGAGATCTTGTTTTCTGCTACGTTTACATCGACTCTTGTGACAACTATAGGTTACAGTGAAGTGTTTCAAAGATTTCTTAAATAACTCCCATTTTGTTTGTTTGCACACAACGTGTTTATAATTGTCTTCACATTTATCAATAAAAAGGACTAACTTGTTCAAAAAAATATTGTCTTCCAACAGACTATTCTAAAATTTCCAGTAATTTGGGCCATTTTTATGTTTTACAGTACACAAAAGAAAGCTCAACTGCCATATGATCAGTACAACTTACAGATAATATTTCACATGATGAGGTGTTCTTTTGTATTTCACTGGACACTAGGAAGTAATCAAGACGACTCTGTGTTAGAGGATTCTTTCTCCTCCATGTGTATTGCTTACTGTTAGGGTGTAACTTACGCCAAACATCCAATAAATTACATGAACTCATAAAATTCTTTAAAGATATTCTTGCGCTGACGTCATCTAAACCATCACTTCTTTCGCTACTGGAAAATTTAATAATAATAATAATAATAATAATAATAATAATAATAATAATAATAATAATAATAATATTTATTTCTTAAAAAAACACCTTCCATGTAAAAAAGACATCTGAAGGCGCTGTACAGTACAGTGAGTTGATAAAATGTTGCTACAATCTAAAAAACTCTAAAAATAACAATGTGTTTTAAGTCCAGATTTAAAAACATTAAAACTTGTCGAACTACGAAGATTCAATGGAAGCCTATTCCGCAGCCGTGGTGCACAGATGGCAAAAGCTCTTTTACCGTAAAACTTTGAATTACATACTGGTTGATACAAACTGGATGAATCATTCGTGGTTGACCTAAGGGTTCGACCCGGAGCACGGACACTTAAAAGTTATTTCAAGTTTAACGGGGCCGTGTCATGCAGAATCTTGTATGTTAAACATAAAAGCTTGTACTCTATATGCGCTTGTGAACTGGAAGCCAATGCAGGTAATGCAATACTGGTTGTATATGAATTGATTTCTTAGCTTTTGAAACAAGACGTGCTGCTGAGTTTTGAATAAGTTGTAATTTCTTAATCTGATACTTTGGAAGACCAAAGAGTAGACTATTACAGCAGTCAAGTCTAGACGTAATAAAAGCGTGTACTAATTTTTCCGTAGAACTCTGGTCAAGTAGGTTGCTAATCTTACCAATTTTCCATAAGGCGAATGAAGCTGATTTACATAAACTTGCCACATGGGCTGACATAGTTGCAGATGAATCTAATATAACACCAAAATCCCGAACTTCGGTTGATGTATGAATGCTGACCCCCCTCCCCTACGTTTACATCACAAGCACGGGGTTGACTCTCACCACCAAACTTGGAGGAAAATCTTATCACCTCCGTCCTACCATCATTAAGTGCTAACATGTTGTCATGCATCCACAGCCGGATCTCATCAATACAGTTCTCAATTTTAGAAATGGGATTAGTATTGCGTGAACAAGTTATGTATAACTGGGATTCATCAGCGTAAAACAGAGACTGTAAACCATGCTTATCTATGATGTCTTCAAGTGGGCCGGTGAACTTGTCTACTTTAGGATTGATAGATACATTAAAATCGCCACAGATCACAATATTGTCGTCGTCAAACATTGCAAGCTTTACATTGTTGTACATTAATCTTAATCTTTGCATATGTGCGATTTGGTGCATAAATATTGAGAAGATAGAACGAAGAACCTTCTAGGCCGACTTTTGTCATAATAAAACGACCATTCTTATCTTTATGGATGTCACTTACTGTAGCTTGAATACTATTTGTGAGCATTATTGTAACTCCACAACTGTGAGTCGTGCCGTGACTGTATAAAACCCGACCACCCCATTCTCTACTCCATATTTTCTCATCTCCTGCTTTACTATAGGGTTATTCATAAAATACGGCCCTGTATGGACGAGGGCTCAGTGAGTGACGTATACATCACTCACTGAGCCCGAGTCCATACAGGGCCGTATTTTGTGTATAACCCTATTATTATACACCTCCCTCCATTAATCGTCCGTATAAACTAATGCTATGAACACGATTGGAACTAAATTGGGATAATTGGATTGGCAACATTCCTCAAGAATTTTAGAAATTTGTCTAATATTACACCATATTTGCTTACCATTTTAAAATTTTATTCAAAATTTACGATGCTGTTGAAATGTTATTATTAAGAATCTGTGCATGATAGTATCTAATGCAATATTGTTCAAAACATATGAACAATATCCATATTTGAATGAAAATATGAGAGTTTGTCTGTAGTTTCTTCATTACTGAAACACTAATAATAATTTCAGTTTGTCACTTTTCCTCGACCAAAATGAAGCCTTTCGATTGATTTACAGTTAAGTCAGTCAGGGTCATTTAAAATGTGCTCTGACTCAATTTAATGTTTATGAAGCCTTAAATTCACGAAAAAGTCAGGGGCATTTCAAAAGTGCCCTGACTCAAAAGTCGTTAAGTAGAGAAGCATTTTGTCTCATTTCTTTAGTACATTTACACAAAATGAACTTTTTTCCATGAAAATGAATCGGATGAAAGAGGTATGCAATAACCGTTGGTTTTCGTTGTTTTGTTCGATGAGAACAATATTTCAAATTTTACACTATTCTATCATTTTGTAGAATTTCAGCTGTAAAAATTTCGATTTCGTTACATTTTCCTAATAATTACTCTCATCCAATTTTCCCAAATTTGTTCCAATCGTGTTTATGGTAAGTTTTGAGGGATGCGGCACGCGCGAAATGAGTGGAACGCGCGCGATCTACTGCTCACAAGTGCCTTGCGTTGGCACGTGTAACCTTCACAAATGTAATAATCTCCACAAATGTAATATCAACAACAATTGTAATAAAATGCACCCATAAATGTAATATCGCCCATAAATGTAACAAAAATCAAAACACCAACCACAAATGTAATAAATGGTAACCATAAACGTAATAAAAAAAACACCCATAAGTAATACTTGTCAACCATAAATGTAATAAATCTATTTTGTCATTGCAATTTAGGAATTAGCCCTTAAATATTGATCTATGTAATAAGGAAAGCAACTCCACACATTATTCCTGTTTTGTGTACAGAACTGATTGGCCATGGCTAGACACAGCTGTAATCTCAGTGTCAGTGCAGTCTCTACTCCAGAGTGGGGAAGACTGTATAACACTACGATCCTTTAACGTTTTTTTTTCGAAAATTGCCGTACTTTCTCAATCAATCGCCTCAAATTCGTCTTCAGTGGATAAATTGTGTGGAATAATCGATAGATTATCTGTATTCCTATGTTGTGCCACTTAAATTTTGTTCCTTCACTAGGGATGCCAGGATGTCTAATTTTGTTCTACTGAGTTCAAGGTAGTGTTCGTATTGTTTTTGACTAGATTGAAATATATGTTCTCGTCAACATGTTTTGTGTCGTAAGTTTCTGTTATAAGGTTGTATATTTCTCTGTTATTTGTTCTGAGTCATGTGTCATAAACTTTGTGTGGTATCACTGGGTTGACGAGTTATTTTGACGCTTCCTTATTATGTAATTATCAGTGTCTAGAACTGCTGTTCCACTTCCATTATCTAACAGTTTGATCAGTACCTTGCCGTTTTCTGATAGCGTTCTCAAAGTATTCTATTCTGTGTTTCGGAAAGGAAACCTAGTTTCGGGAAAGTATGCAATAACATTAGACTAGTCTTATTTAAGTTATTATTTACTCAGGGCATTGATAAACAATGATCACATATGCAAGTTCAAGTTTATTACATTTATGGTTGAGTTTTATTACATTTATGGTTAATTTGTTTATTACATTTGTGGTTGCGGGTTGTTACATTAATGGTTGACTATTTTATTACATTTGTGGTTGATTTATTACATTTGTGGTTGATTTGTTACAATTGTGGTTGATATTACATTTGTGGAGATTATTTCATTTATGGAGGTTACAGCACGAAGCCAATTAATTTTCAGTGCAGTAAAAGCAAACTTCGCTGAATGTTTTCAATTTAATTAGTTTTTTAAAATAAAAATCAATTGCATTTAGACTCATTTTTGTGTTTAGCGTGTTTTAAACCTTATACTACGAATACATTTTGGTGGAAGTTGTTATTATGTCTATAACTCAACGTAAAATAGTTTGTTTACATCCGATAATCGCTAGGTCAAACGTCAAACAGGCGCGTCGCGCGTCTCCCGTATTCGGGACTCCGCGTACTATACAAAATACGGAAAGTTATTGGACGGTCAAACTCCCATAGGTTACGGCAGTAGGTGTATAATAATGTATGTTTCTTGTAAACAAATTATATGAAATCCCTTTTTCCGACACCAATTAAAGATAACATTTCGCTTTGTTTTTTTCTCGTAAACCTCTTACATTAAGTGTAACTATTTTACAAGACATAATTTCCAAAGTTAAAAATATATAAAAAGTAATACTATGTATTCCAGATATTTAAATCGACATTGCCCTCACGTGACTGTCCCTTGAACTATTGAGCAAGCCTGACTTATTAGGAGAGTTACTGACCGTTGATGGTGTTCTTGCAAACTCTTTTCTCTTCTTCTGTAAGTTTTCAACTGGTGTTGGCGGAGATCTATTCTTCTTCTTTGACCCAAGTCTGGAGAAGAAGCGAACGATACCATGTTTCTTTTGACTTCTACTGTTTGGTGTTGTTAGAATGCTCTCTTTAGATGGCGATATCAGTTGATCTTTATTGACTTCCTTTTCTATTGATAATGCTGTTTTAGGGCTGGGATGTACTGTAGCTGTTGTTGTCAAGTGTCGAGTTGACTGTGTGATATCTTCAATGGCCATATCAATCACTTTCTCTGCCTCTCGCACTCGTCTAGAGTAATTGTCGACAAATTCTTCAACTGTTCTTGTGTCACTGATTGGAAGTTTTGGACATATCGCAGCAATATTACCAAATTCTTTGCAGCTGTGATATCTCTTTCCTTTCGAACAGTCACTACTTCTATGGCCAATTTGCTTGCAGTTGTAACATGTCAGTGGTAGACGGTTTAGGCAAGCTATTGAATCGTGGTCTTCGCCTTGACAATAACGACACTGATGGTTGGCCAGCGTAGAAAATTCTGATGGAGTCGGAAATCTTCATACCGTCTTCGTCTCTCTCTAATTGTACAAAATTTGGTATCGGTATCTTGATGGATGTCACATAGCAAAACATATCGCCGTTGTAATACTTTGTCCCATCCAAAGGGTCAGTGACGGTACAACGGACAACAGGATCAGCTTGCTCCTATAGTACTTGCTGAGAAATGCGGCTACTGTCGAGTTTGACACATGCAGTGGCACATCGTGAACAGATATTCTAATTTTTGAATTTTGCCGAGTGCTACACATGTTCAACACAACTTGCATTCCACCGATGTCAATGTCGTATGTCAATAGCTTGTCTCTGCAATTCTCATTCTTTGCATAAATTGTCCACTTTTTACCTCGCGTGCGCATGCGCGCAGCGAGGTTATGGTTTAGGCGTTTCTGTGTGTGTGTCTGTCTGTCTGTTAGCACGATATCTCAAAACGGCTTGGCAGATTCCGATCACATTTCGCACACAATTTGTTCTTCAAATTTGCAAGAACTGATTAGTTTTTGGTGGTTGTGCTTTGCGAATTCATCAAGTTATGAGTAAAAGAAAATTTGTGGCCTGTATAAGTCTATGGGAGGCTAAATAAGTATGTTTGAGGGCGCTATACTAAAACATTTTACACAAAATGATTTCTGAATTCAGTCACTCGGCCGCGCTGATCGCTAATCTTGAGTTTTGACTGTTGATGTCGTCGTGTCGACGTTTGACTTTAAGAATCGTGTGGGTTACTCTGGACATAGCGAACCAAAAGCTAGATTATCGAAGCGTCATAATATTGATCAATGCATTTTTTTCTCTGAGAATGAGATGTAGAGTGACACTTTTCAATCTTGTGTGTGTGTCAGCGAATTTATATTCCGGCATGGTTCCCCTGAGATCAGCATAATATTATGGCGACGTATTGACAGTCTGTGTCTTTTAAGTTGCTTTTCAAGATTGTATTAGCTACAGAACCAACAATGACAAATTTTTCATGAGATTTCCATGTTGGCATTGATGTTAAATCAGCAGCAGTAGGCTAGCTCCTGCGTACAATAGGTCTGCGTTTCCCGGCGGTACGGTGGTAGGCCGACGGCTTGTACCACACTGTCCACAGGACACCACGTGGTAGAGGCCGTGTGCACAACCTGTACGCAGAGCTTCGAATACACTAGACAGAGTTCGTGTTTCCGTAAATTAGGCATTGAACTTGACAATATAGGCAATAACCAGAATCATCGACCATCGCCTGACAAGTGCACCATAGTCAGCTGTACATGAGTTGCGTGGCGTGGTGAGCAGGTTCCCATGGGTATTTATTTTTTGAAACGCGTACTTCAAAGGTCACGAACTCATTTTGCTGCTACACGGCGCGGCACAGATGATTGTATCGTTTTTGGGCGCATTGAGATACTGTGAAGTAGGTCAACTCGTTCTACATGGCAATTTTATGTGAAATATGCAGAATTTATACGCAAACGCGACCTCTGCCAGTCAAGAGCCTGCTCAGCCATTTGCACTTGCATCGACAGATATTGTTGGATCATAATTTTTCAAATGGTTTCTTTTCTTTTTTTCATTGCGTAATACAGTGGGGATATGTCAAATTTAGATAGATTGGAGTAATTTCGGGAATAAAAACAATGTAATGTAAACGATTTGTAAAAGTTTTAATTCTGTAAATTTTCCAATGTTTATAAGCTGATTTTGCTTTTATTTATTTTTTTTGGCATACATTTGGTATACCAATGTGTGCTTATAGTATGACACGGCGTCCGTCATCTGTATGTATGTATGTCTGTATGTATGTTTTATTTACGCCATCATTATTTTATCTTTGTCATAGGCACAGTTCACAGCAACCTTACAACCATCTAAAGACTGTGCAAGTGATTTTATCGTCCAACTATTCTAATTTTGAGAAATCCGGGAACAAATTTTGTCATCTATTGACACATTTTCCTTCTTCATAAAAGCCAATACCCCAAGAAGTACTTTACAAAATGTGCACGCGAGGCCATTCAGTTCATATCTGGTTGTTCTTGGAATGTACTGTACGCCGATAATTCCATTTTTACTGACCACCTGTTTACATGCGTGGATAACGTCCATCTCTTTTAGACCCTGAAGTTTTTGGTTGAAAATGCTAAATTGTACCTTGCAATCATTGCTTTTCAGTATACTGTTTGTACTTTGTGGCGATTCCGTGGTTACCATTGCTTGTTTCTGTGACTGCGCAACTTGTTGACTTAGACTTGTTTTCTGAGTTCGTGGTGTTTTTGACTATGGTGCTGCTTGTCGTCTCCCACTAAACTTCCTTCCCATGTTGGAAACCAATAACCACTCTTGAACACCCAGAATGGCATAGAAGAGGATGAAACAGCGAGTAGAACCTCTTTGTTGCAAACACAAACAACTGCAACAAAGTTTACTCAACCAAGAAGAAGTTTTGGTGGCAAAAAAAGACGAAACTTGCAGACGAGTTGCGAAAGATATAGTTGCCGCTACCCAGCGCATGCGCATCTCATTCAGCTTAGATAACATCTGACTCTATCAAGGGAAACTATCTTATTATGAGACATGTCTAATCGATGTAATGTTTGCTTAAAAGTGAAATTACTCACATGAACGCTAACAGATCAAAACGGTTAAATAAAGGTTCTCGATAAATCTCCAAATGCGGACACTAGAATACATTTTACCCGTTAAACTTTCGACCCTCCAACTGCGCGCGCAGAGAGAGAGAGAGAGAGAGAGAGAGAGAGAGAGAGAGAGAGAGAGAGAGAGAGAGAGAGAGAGAGAGAGAGAGAGATTTTTGTTGTATAGGTATTCACTAACTGGCAGAAGTATATGTCGTTGTGCGTGTGAAACTTCGTGGCTAGAAAATTCCTAAGCTTATAACTAGTCTGGCTAATTTTCCAATCACCTAGTAATTGTTCTGAATCCATATGAATGACTGAACATGTAACTCCTAAATATTACCACAGTCTTTCAAGTCGAATTTAAAATAGTACTTGTACTCAAATGTTTCATTTATATTTAACCCGTAATTATTACGACGTGGCGATCGGCGAGAAGTAGGCCAACGATCGCCCTCCCAATCTTGCACGTCACTCACACGTATGTAAGTGTAAAACCAGTACCGGGTCTGCTGGCTTCCTATTTCTACTGTGGTTAGCGAAACTCTCAGGGTCAAACACTGGACCGCAGGCTACGCTGGATATACTATTCCATCGGCTTGCATCTTCAACATGGATGTCACGAGGTTTGTGCTTTTTCTTGATTTTCGTCTGAGGGACATCATGACGTGTTCTGCACACTCAAACCAGCAGTGTAATTACTTAATCTGAAACCAAATGCTCTGTCGCTTAACAAAATACGTTCAACAAGGACACAATCCATATTTCAAAAAAGAATGATGTTACCAAACTGAAGGGAATGATATTTTCTCTGAGAAATTCCTGAATTCCTCAAAGAAAATATCCTTCCCTTCCAATTCTGTTCCGTCATTCTTTTGAAATATGGATTGTGTCCTTGTTGAACGTATTTTGTGATGATAAATGCCGCACATCGGGCAGTAACATAAACAGTTCTTCAAAGACTTTCCACATGACATCAATCGCTTATTTTGTCATTTCGCATCCACTTTAAAGTGTTTGTGTATGTGACGAAAAAAGAAAGTATGCACTGAGTCTCCTTTAATACATTTGCTAAATCATCTTGGAAAAAATTAAATTAGTTTTTCGTGAATATTTTGACTGGTTTTAGAACTCACTGTAACAATCAGTGGATACTGCGTTTCCCGTGTCAGTTGTTGCTAGGGTGTATTTGTTACTCGGGGAAACGTAAATTGTGCCAGTATCCATGCTGCGCTATATATTGATAAAGTTACATGTACTGCCTGTAGACAAGGGGACAGAAAGACTTCAACAATATTTGGGGTTCACCACGAGTTCGAAGTGACACGAGGCTAAAGTCAACACAGTAAACCGGGTGTTCCGGGAGACGAACTATATAGAGGATAGTGAGGGGCCCTCAACTTCTTTACTCCATACAAATCATACAGATATTACACCAAAGGGTACAGAAAACAGTTGTTTCATAAACTTGTTTCATGAAAAGGCCACATTCAAATGACGACTGGAATAATTATGCAATAATGAATCATCACTTCATCGCTACCAGGGTCACCGTCATGGATGGCAACAGTTTGTGCTTTTGAGCACTGGACGAGGCTGTCTACGTGTCGGTATAATAAACGACGTCAACAGTTTACAATGATACAGGAGGGGGCTGCTGAAAAGATGGACATTGGATTTTGAAAACTTTTTTATTAAGGTTGAAGGCGCTACGGGGACAGATAGACGGACTCTCAAATTTCTACGATTTTTCTCTGATCTACCACTTGTGGGGGTGCTCATTTTAAAGCTCTTGGGAAAAAAATCTTTCACAGTCTTTGTTTTTCAAAAATCCAAAATTTAATTTTCACACATACAGGAATGGCGGCCATTTTGAATTTCAAATATCGCAAAATGTAGGGCCGGGTAATTTGTTTTTCCAGTTCTAAAGTTTGCACCCCAGTTTTTTTACTTTTGATCTGGTGAGAGAATGGTTGAAAGTTTCATTCTGGAATGTTTTAACAAAAGTTCAAGTCTTTCACTTTCGAGGCGCATACTACCTTAAGTGGTCTTGCAACATTATTAACACTTGTTCATTTCATAGAGGGCGTGATCAAAAAACCCCCACACATTGGTTTATCGTTATGGAGTACAGTCGCTATAAAGTACTCATCTGAAACTTTCAACCGAGGATCTCCCCAAAAGTTGCTTTATACTATTTTGTCGACCTATCACCCAGTAACTGTCCGATTATTTGTTTCACAGATGAACAAAAATGGTCGGTTGGGTTGAACACAGATAGCTGAAGAAGACCCCACCCCCCACCACCGATACCTAGCTGGCTGTTGTTGCTGGCAATTCAGTTCTTCAACATATTATAATAGGATAAAGTCATGAGCTCCGCTATCAACGCGCCACGTGGACGAAATGAGATAGAGATGAAGAATTCAAAACTGAACTACAGTAACGTCGAGGGAAAAACAATATATCTGAATTTGCCCAGTAATAGCAAGGTATACATTTTGCTCTTTCAATTTTGCATGCGACTTGATGTTACACATTTTAATTACAACATGTCACCGTAAAAAAAATCGTGATTTAAAGGGCCAGCAACTGCAATTCTTGGTGACTTTTCCCCTATTTTATTTTTAATGTTCTACTCCCCTAAGCATGTTCAGTGTTCAACAGCATTCAGCCTCTCTCAACTGCGTAGACTACATTACTATTTTTGGAAAGTGAATTCCGGTCTTGATTAGAACTAGGCTGTAAACCGTAACAGTGCATTACACACATGTAGACTGCGTTGCCAAATTAAATAGTAGTTGTTTAAACACGGTTTAGGGAGTAGAACAAGAAACTGTATTGCAGCCATTACAAACAAAAATTTTGAAAAAGTCATCAAAAAGTTACAGTTTTTAATATCTCTTCCCATCATGCAAATGCTGACGGTAATCACAACAGATGGGGCGGGAAACATGAAGTACGGCCATCTCCTCGTCTCGCTCTACATTCTCTCGTTTCTATGCTGACTAGTGTCAATACACGCAGAAGCAGAATTATAAATCATAGTCATTCAACTAGGCAACTTGAACGATTTATTAACTTTTCTTCGCCTACACTTATTTTCAATTTTTTTCTAAGCATGTCTATATTTTTGCTTTTGGGAACATGATGCCACAAATTATCGTTACATTCAACATTCTTTGGACAAATGTCATTTATGACTCAAATAGATTATAAATTGTTGACAACCAGTTATACATTTCTTATAGGTACAATGCGTCATGTCAATGTTACGTGGCGCATTGATATATGTCGATGCAAATAGATTTCGCCCATGAAAGTTCATTTTTCACCAAGATATCGCAAATTACTCCCTGCTATATGTCTACCCGGGAACATGCTTCAAAAAAGGTGTACGGGTATGTGCCCACCGACTGGTCACTTTTCACCCCCCCCCCCCCCACCCCCCCGCAAGCTTGGGTCGACTTTTCATTAGACAATAAAACTCTTGATACAGAACATAGGAAATAGACCAATACCTAACAAACCTTCGCAGTCAATAGAACAATGCTCAAAGACCTAACGATATTCCCAAAATTTGTCAAGACATGCGGCCGTCCGCGATATGCTGACGTTTGTTGAGTTTTGGTTATATAATGCTTTTAGTTTAGGTCTTCAACAATGGGTCAGATTTCGACTTTAAATCCCTAGGGGAACAAGCGGAAGAGATGATGGGGTGCCGGGGGAGGGCTTGAAAATTCCAGAGTACCATAATGGTGTGCGGGATGGGGCTCCAACTTTTCGCACAATGCAAATTATACCGATACATCACTCTTAACAGGCAAGAAAATAAATCTTTCGTAAACCAGATTTTGAGAGGTTATCCAATTAAACGGCTGTATTTCAATGACTGATGATCATTTACATTTTGTGCTTGTGAGTTGTAATGCTGACGTCAAAGAGTACGCGTGGTTTTTAGTGAGTCCAAATTGTAATTAGCCTCTTTTTCACTATATTCTAGAAAAGTACATTTATATCAGTTTTCAAAGATTCATAAATGCACAGATATTGCCAGTTTTGTATTGTAAAAATGTTCATAGATTTTGCTATAGACAACCATGTGTAATAAAATGAAACTTCAGGGTGAAATTCCAAAATCAAATTTCTTGTTCTCAATTCTCCTCTTTTCTACCAAATCCTAGTGAAGTACATTTATATCAGTTTGTAAAGATACATAAATGCAAATATATTGCGAGTTTTACATTGAAAACAAATTCATATTTTGAACCATAGACAACGATGGTATAGTGAAAAGACACTTTTGGATTAAATTCTAAAATCAAATTTCTTGTACACAATTGCCCTTTTATTTATCACCATATTTTTGTGAAATACATTTACATGTATTGTCAAACATATATAAATGCATAGGTATGTCTTATTTTGATTAGGGAAAATATTGTTTATAGTTTGCAACATAGACTACGAAACACCATGAAATGAACTTTTGGGTGAAAATCAGAGATCAAATTAATTCCATGACTACAAATGTGCTTTAAATCATCCTTCTCTTGTAAGTAGATTTGTTTCCAAGAAGATATATACAGTGGCTAGTTTCTTATGTGCGTATTAGTCCAGTCAATCTACGAGATTTTGGCACCTAACCCACCACAAATTGCAACAGAATTTTTTTCTTCAGAATGCATTTTAATGAGGTACCCAGAACAACATATTAAAAGTTTACTCGAATCCACCTTGGGGAAATATGTCTAATTTGCATAAATCAAATATGGCTGCCAGCCATCCGACAAAATTACATAATTGGCCATATATCACATATTAAACAAGCTATTTCAGTGATTTCAAAGTCTGACACTAGTTATTTGGCTCAGGGAATCATTTTGGAGGTATAATGTTTCATATAGGCACTTCATTAATTTGCATAATTCCAATATGGCGGCCAACATTCTTACAAAAGACATTTTCGGTCATATACCACATATCAAACAAACTCTTTCAGTAATTTTAAAGTTAAAAGTATATTTCTTAGGCATGGACAAACGTTTTTCGAGATGCAATGATTTGCATAGGTAATTTGTTAATTTGCATAAATCCAATATGGTGGCCAACATATCTACAAAAGACCTTTTTGTGTCATATACCACGTAATATTATATAGGGCTGAGCCCTTGGTGTCGCGCCAGGGGTTAAGATTGGCAATGTTATTTGTATTGATTCATGATAAACTGTAATTGTTTCTTCATAAACGTTTATATGACAACTATGCCCAGTTTCCCTCTGATGAAAGCAGTTCACGTACGTACACGACGTCAAAATCTGCAGCAGGGCAGGTATAGATTTTCTGTAGCGTGTAAAAATTTTGGACAAAAATTGGCAATTTTTACAATGATAACAGCCTATTGCGTTAAACAAGGGACGTATTATGCAATCATTATCATTGCAACGGTAACCGCACTGCCCACCTTCCACTTGCAAGCTGCCGTCTAAAAACTGGCAATTTTTGAATCTAATTATTGACACAGGGGGCGCTCTTCTATAATTCAATCCCAGCATTCTTTGCGCATGCTACGTTCATATGCACGACAGTTTTCTCCTTTTATCTATATTAACGATATTTTGTATCAGCGACAAGGTGCATAATAACATTTACTGGCTAATAAAAGAGGTATATTTTATAAAAGGCATGTTATATAATTGTAATTAGTTTCGTATTTGTTTATTTACGAGTACTCAAAAAAAAAACATGGCGGCGCCAATGAAAGAAGGGTACACTTCCGGTTACTCGCATAGTATATTATGAATAAGCGCATGCGTAGTCAGTAAGCCGCTGGCGCGACTATTAACCCTTTGGGCGCCAAAGTCTATTATTGTCAACTATATAAAATGTATCACAGTCAATTTTTCTGCTTTTTGCCAAAATTTTGATAAAAAAATGTAGCTGCTGGAAAATGATATCCATTTGGTCAAAAATTATGAAAAAACGTACAGAAAAGTTCACAGAAATTGGTAAAATATTGCATTAAATTTTTTTGTGTAAATAATTACAGCAGTCAAAGGGTTAAACAAGCTATTTCTGTGATTTCAAAGTTAAAAGTATATTTCTTTGGCATGGACAAATGATTTTTGAGGTGCAATGATTTGCCTTTGCACTTCGTTAATTTGCATAAATCCAATAGGGCGGCCAATATACCTACAAAAGACATTTTCTGTCATATATCATGTATTGAACAATCTATTTCAGCCATTTTGAAGTTTAAATATATTTCTTGAGCATGAATAAACACCTTTTGCGGTTCAATGTTTTTAAAAGACACTTTGATAAGTTTCAGAAATTAAATATGGCTGCCAAATTAATGACCAAATAGCTTCTTATATAAATAAGGTTCTGTAGAGATTTTAGCAACCGGAATATCAAAAAAAAACTGTTAAGAGGGCACTGCACCCAATGCAGCGTATTTTGCTCAAAATAATTTTTTTGCAAATATTCATCCAATTTGATTAATTTGTTAACCCAAGATTAAAAATTGGTTAGGCTCACCTTTTAGCTTGGCAAGCAGTCGTAAGTTGCATAAAATAGTATGGGTATTTTAAGCAAATTTATGCAAATCGACAGTTTTTCTGCTTCCCTTTTATCCGAATTTCGAGATTTGCAAAGAATATAACTCTAGTCTGGCTGGGTCAAATTTTCTGAAATTTTCACATTGTTTTTTAAATGCTATATAACAAAACAACTATTTTGTTTTGCAATAAAATTCTGATGCAAAAAATGTAAGACTCTTAAAAACTTGATCAACACATAAACTCACAAAAAATTGAAAATTGCATGCTTAGGAAAGGCTTAAAATTAATTCAAACAACTCATCAGCCCAACAGAATCCAACTGTTACACGATACAAGCATGTACATCTGGAAAAATGACACTTGGAAAAATGACTCAAGATGTACTTGTTTGTATTGTGTAATAGTTGGATTCTGTTTTTGGATTAATTGTAAGCCTTTGCTAAAGCATGCAGTTTTCAGAATTTTTTGAGTCTATGTGTCCATAAAGTTTTTATGAATCTGACATTGTTTGCAATAGTGCTAAGTTTCAATTTGTGTGTATTATGGCATTTTTTATTTTTGTCAAATCATTTTTTCTCATTTTTAGCTTTGTTGTGTTTATTGTATTTTTGCTGTTATGTGTGATGACTTCTTGCCTGTCATCTAGGGGATCTTACAAAGATGCACCCATCCATAAGAAGGGGGTTCAGTCTAAATTAAAAACTAAAGATTTTGAACACGTCTTTTTTTAACAGTAAACATTACAGATTACATGTTTTGACACTGTACAGTGTTAAACACCCATACAAATTACGAAAATGCCGTACACAGATGAATCCAATGTTATATTCAGAAAGAGAATATATTATTCAGAAGACTAACAATCATTAACAGTCGTCATATATAGAAAAATTAAAATTTTAAAAATACCGCAATTATATGGTGTCGCTCAAATTTGATCAGAATTGGTACATACCAAAGATCAACAATAAGTGTTGTTTCTATCTGTTCAGTGCAGGAAAATTCTATGTTGATGACAATGATTTCCGCACAACCAGAAAAACAACAAGAAATATTTAAACCAGAAAAACAAGAATGACAAAAGTAAATAACGTCTGAAACTTTAGGTACTGGAGGTCAACTTTAGCAACATGCATAGCAGAGAATGTTTCAACCATGGATGTACAAAAATAGACATCCATGGTTTGAGCAGGTCTGTTAATATGTCACAGTTCATAAACAATCACAGGAAATGAATAATAAGCTGTTTCAGTTACTGCCACCACTCCCGCACATAATAGGTACCCTGCATACAAATAGGTTAAAGGTCAAAAACCTCTTACTCAGATGTGTGCGCTGTTTCAGTTATTGCCACCACTCCTGCACATTTGCAGGATTTCCCCTTTTTCTGACCTCATTTGCATATTTTGACACTGAAACAACGTCACATCTCAACCCCTGCATCTACCTGTACACCAAATACTGAGATGGTAGCTTTGGCGGTATGGAAGCCTTTGCATGTGACGGACATACATCCGCACATACATACCTACATACAGACATACAGACATACAGACGCCATAGACTCACCATATAAGCTCTTTTTGGTATTTATATCAATACCAAATATGAGCTAAAAATGAATATCGAAGGACTTAACAGTTTCTTCTTTATAGTTTCCTAGTGCTAAACACTATACCAAACCCTTATTTATATTAGAAGCTATTAATCCATGGGGCATTAATATGGCAGCCATATTTAATTTATGCAAATTATCAAAGGTTCTTTGTAAAAATTGAACCACTAAAAGTGTTTCTTCATACCCAAGAAAAATATTAAAAGTTTAAAATCACTGAAATAGCTTGTTTAATGCGTGGTATATGACCGACAATGCAGTGTTGTCCTTATATTTAAAAAGTAGCCGGGTAATTAAAGAAAGTAGACGGGTGTACTGCGAGGGAGCGAAGCGACCGAGCGGCGAGTGAGTGTAGCGAACGAGGGGGGGAGAGCGCGAGAGGGGGGTGTCCCCCCTCTCGCAAGGCAAAAAATGAAATTTTGGAGTGGAAATGGTGTTCTCTGGTGGCATCTGAGGTGACATTTAGCTGAGACTGAAACAGTACTTTTGTTGTGTGTCTTAGACGTGGCTCACATACAACAAAACAAACATGATGTTGTTTTGTTTGTATTATTTATGACACACTTATGGTTTTATTTGCAGTGAAGTTACATCTTAAATCACCCGCTGTCTGCTTATTTCATTGCTCATTTCCCATTCTTCATTACCACATAGTAGTTTCCCCAAACCATCAAACTCATTCTATTCTAATCAAAACACATTCGCTTTTGTTAAGAGAAACATCAGTAAGATAATTCACTGTAACAGTGTTCGCATTTACGAAAAAAAATGCGTATATAGAAAACTCATAACAATGTAAATATGCGTAGAGAGTCGATCCAATGCGTAATTACGCATTGGATTGAGTTGCAACATTTCTGTCAATCACTCATTTTTTGTGGAAAGTTTCGGATTCTCTGAGTGTAGTCTGAAAAATCGGCATCGTCGAGTCAGAGGCACGTTACCATGTCAGCTGTGCCTATGAACTTACTACGTTGCTAATTTTCTGGCGAGCGATAGTTTCTGAAACTTATGACACAAAGTGAGTGATTGACAGGAATGTTGCAACAAATTAAATGCAAACCGCGCACGATCATCGCGTCTCGCTGTCCCCAAATAACGTTGATCGCGATTTCGGGTTTGTTACTAAATATAGCTGCACGCGCGCGACTTTCGGACAAATATGCTGAAATTCGGACAAATTTTGTCGTTGTATGCGCGGCTGTTGTTGCAGCTTGTAGTCTAAGTCAACAATTCATACGAATAAGTGTGACGCTAAATAGCCCTTCTAACACTCGCAGGTTTTATTTTCGTCGTTTATGCGGAAAATACGGACAAATGTTTATTTATGCATATTAATGAGAGAGAACAGTGACGTCATTTGCGATCAGCGCTATTTGATCAAAGCAGATATGCAGCATTGCGTCGGAAGGAAACAACTCTATTTTCTTTCAAATTTGCTCCACGAGTCCGTGAAAAAATGATTCAGAGGGTCCATCGAAATACACTATCGGGCAACCCAACATGGAGAGCCGCAGTGAAATTGAACGCATGCCGGAATCCACGACGTACTGTCCTGTTGCCTTAAGCAACAGGGGATCAGCGCCACCGTGAAGCCGTGAACCGTGACGATGATGCGCCGGTCGGCAACGGTCGGCAACACACATACCTGTGACCGTGGATTCTAGTACGTAAAAATAATCAATGAAAAAAAATACCCATTCAAATAAACAGTTGCTTCTAAAAAAATCATTTCTAGCTCAGTTTTTTAAATCTAGAAAATGCGTCGGTATTGCTCTGAGAATAACTTGATTTGTTGAGAAGATCATACTCGTAGTGACCGTGACGTTGGTAGCCAGCGCGGCGGCGGAAAACTAGCTGCAGTCTCATGAACTTCGAATCGTCGATCAAAATCACATCTTTTCGGCGCTTTTTTCTCACAAATTCAGCGAAATTGAAGTTTTTCATACATAAACTAAATATATTTTTGGAATCAAGTATACCTTTCGAACAGGCTTTCTTCGGGAAAAAATATTCCATCGGCAAGGTGCCGGTGGCCGACGCCACATTTCTTTTTGACGCCATCGTTAAAAATCATGACCTAAGATGACCTTCATACTAATCAAACCAATTGCACTGCTCGTAACAAAGACAACACCATAGGCGCGTCCATCAGCCAATCACACTATTTAACAAATAAAAGATCGGGCTCAAAAAGCCACAAACGGGTATTTAGAAACTGTTTTATGTTTGTGCAGTTCCATGCGGGGAAAGGGGTCGCGAAACTGCTAATCGTACGCGTGCCGTCTAACAGCTGGCAGCACAATCCCGAAAATACAGGTCTATAAAAATAATCTAATGACGTTAAAAGTAGCCGGGAAAAAATGCAAAACAGCCGGGTTATTTACCCGGCACCCGGCTTCTAAGGACAACACTGCAATGTCCTTTGTAGGAATGTTGGCCACCATATTGGATTTATGCAAATTAACAAAATAATATTTAAATCATTTGCATCACGCAAATCATTTGTCCACGCCAAAGAAATACACTTTTAACTTTAAAATCACTGAAATAGCTTGTTTAATACGTGGTATATGACCGAAAATATTTTGTAGGAATGTTGGCCGCCATATTGGAATTATGCAAATTAATGAAGTGCCTATATGAAACATTATACCTCCAAAATGATTCCCTGAGCCTAATAAGTAGTCTCAGACTTTGAAATCACTGAAATAGCTTGTTTAACATGTGATATATGGCCAATTATGTTATTTTGTCGGATGGTTGGCCGCCATATTTGATTTATGCAAATTAGTCATATTTCCCCAAGGTGGATTAGATTAAACTTTTAATATGTTGTTCTGGGTACCTCTCTGAAATGCATTCTGAAGAAAAAAATTCTGTTGCAATTTGTGGTGGGTCTAACCCTATTTTGACTGGACTATATGGGGCCTGTTATGTGTCTGCGCAGTACATACATACAATCCATACATACATCATATATGCATGTACATCAATGTGTCTATGTATCTGTGTATCTATGTATCTATCTATCTATGTATCTATCTATCTGTCTGCCTGTCTATTTGTCCGTCCGTCTGTCTATCTATCTATATGCCAAGTTGAAAGTTGGGAGTTACTCTGAGTATCACGCTACGCCCAAGTTCTGATGTCAACATTTCATCAATTTTTACAGTATAACAACATTACACAATAGGCATAATAGTGGCCGGTAGTTTTTGATCGTTTACAGTTGATGACTTATGGAACAGCAAAAACATTGTGCCATGTCATGCTTGAGCGTCATCGATGGTATATTACTGGGCCGTGCACCACAATCGAGTTAAACGCGGTTATATGTGATCTAATGATGACTGTTTTCCTTCGATCATCAGATGAAGGCAATCTACGTCGTGATGCTAATCTGCTCTACCGTCGCTGTCTGTATTTTGCTGAACCACCACAGTCCCATCGCTTTCACACTGAAGGCGTGGAGGTGAGTGAACGCCTGGGGAAAGTGACTTTAATGTTTGATAATATTTCAATATTTTCATCCTGTAGAAAAAGCACGTTTTCTTATTCATCCAAAAGTATGAGGAATTGGAACTTGAAGTTATCAGTTGTTTCAACACAATGAAATATTATGGTTGACAAACGATCTCTGGTCCAGCCTGATAGTTACTTCGGTACCGAGAAATAACGATGGTCTGTGTATTAAGCAAACTTGTTGACAATTACACACCCGGCATTTCGATATGATTCGGAAGAAGAACTTTAAACTATATTTTAAAGACAAAACGAGATGTTCGAAGATAAATCATCATTTACAACTAATGTAGCTTTAAGGAAATACACGCCTCGGGGACAGATATTCGGACTCTGAAATTTTCACAATTCTTTTCTGATATACCACTTGTGGGGGTTCATTTTGAAGCGCTTGGTGTAAGAAAACTTTCCCTGTCCGAGTTTTTCGAAATTCGAAAATTTTATTTTTCTCAATACAGTTAACACAGGGATGGCGGCCATTTTGAATTTTACATCTCCGTAAATCTTGAGTTATTTGTTTCTCTAGTACCGAAATTTGCACGGTGACCTCCGATTTCTATTCTTGATTTTGAAAGTAAATGGTTGAACGCTTCATTCAGGAAAATTTGAGCAAAAGTTTAATTCTTTCACTTTCGAGGCGTATACTACCTAAACAAGGAACGAATAGCATTCTTCAACGGTTCTCACACACAGACATGGATACGTGTAAGATTACATGTCGCCGATTAAAATAAAGGATTGAAGATATTTTGATCATTTAGTCATCAGTTTCAAATATTTGCAGATATGCTGTCGTGCTTAGGGCAACTGCGCAAAATAATAATCTTACTTCATGATACGCATTGATAACCATTCTATGACATGTGCTGTGGTTTCACAGTCAAAGTTAAAATCATTTACAAGTTGATTGGGATAGAATGATTCAAAAGTAAATATATGGTGTCGAGCAACTTTTAAAGAATGCTTTATTCCAACAAAATGACGACTAAAACAAATCTAGATAACTATGGATGTGTCTCGCAAACAAACAAAATTACAAGGCAACTTGTAAGAAAATATTAGACATTTGACTTGAAAGAAGAGAAATTAAGTGTCAAAAATTTAATATCATATAAATGCACTCAGGACGCATCTTTCTCCTTCAAGTCTTACAAGGCTTGAAAACTTTGAGCACGATTTGAACTAATTTGGGATAATTGGATCTTCTTATTCTAATTTCTGAAAAGTTTTAGGTGCCCTATTAGCTGAACGTTGCAATATCACAAATTACTCATCTAAACAAGTGTATAATTTAAAAAGAAAAGCAGATGAGCTTGCATTTGCAGATTAAACTGACATTACTTCACCATCCAATGATCCCAAATTAGTTCCAATCGTGTTTTTGCGATAAAATCGTCAGCTTTGTTAATCATCTTATGAGTGAAATACAGTGTATTCATCCATAAGAAAGATAATATTTGTTATGTAGGTCATTTTACCCCACTCATGACCTTAGCTTACTTAACTGTCCTTCAGGACATTGAATTCAATTAGTCATGTTTGGAACCTACTAGAAATTCAATTAGTCGTGTGTTAACTATAAATGGAGATATTTTAGAACAGTAATTAGCATATCGATAGAAGTTCTAGATTGTTCTTACATCCCCTTATGTTATCAATTAAGTGGGACGGTACTGTTTTCAGTCTGACTTTTATGATCGTGTCACAAACGTGTTACTTCAGGACTTCGCACAACCTTAAGCCTGCAAGCAAGCCAAAGGACTGCTTAGTCTGTCTGACTTTCTGACTCAACTATTTAGCTTTGTGCCATCCCAGCTGAGATAAGAAGTCTCTGTAAACTTTTACAGTTTGTACTCTATCCCTTGACGTAACACATTTGAGTTGTATAACATAAGATTGGAAGGTAACTTTAATCCCAGCAGTAGCTGAGATTCTGATATTCCAAACAGAGTACTTTTCAAAGTGATACAGGATATAATGTCTGATGTCGCATTGTTGTCAATTTCAATTCCTGTAATTGCTAATTTTTTAATGTTGCTATTGTTATCAATGTTGTGTTTTCTAACAAAGAAAGAAATGTATTTCTGCCAGATTAATTTTCATATACACTCAAATAAGATGTATTCCAGGGTTTCTTCTTGGCCACAAACATGGTATTCCCCATCACTTAAATTACCTTCCGATTTAAGATAATTAGCTAAATTGATAACAGATTTTCTATTGCATTAAGTTGACTGGGTAAAGAAGTTTTGTAAGTGTTGATGAGAGTGAGATTCTCAGCCTACCTTTGAACAATTTGATGTTTGACTTCATGCTGTTTCTTATTGACTAATTTCCAATAAAGTGACTTGGTTTTTGAATCACCCTTTGTCAGACCGTTGCTCCGTAATCTAGAATACCATAGCATTCTCATTTTGAACGTCTGAACTGATTATTAGTTTCCAGGCATCTGGAATTGAATTGAGGAGTTTTCCTTCTCTCTTAATTTCATCTTCCATTTGTGTAATATCCCATAAATCTTTATTTGTTCAAGCAGTAAACAGCTACCTCTTCGGTCACAGCTCCCAATGTCTGTTGCCCACTCACTCTCCTCACTGCATATGCTGAGGTTGCCCTACGTGCCATAGGTAGAATTGTGCACTGACTGATTTGTTTGGACTTTTTTGCGTTGGTTATTTATCGTGTTCATTTCACGTATTGAAGGTATAAAGGGTGACTCACTGACGTCGGCTAAGGCGAACAAAAATTCAAAAATTACCGGACAAGTAGTCACGGTAACGAGCAGGTTAATTTGGCTTTTTCTCGCCCAAGCTCATAAATAAAGCCATATTTGTATATTTTATTTTGCATATTTTATTGCCCATTTTAACAACAATTTTGAGTGGATTGTCTTGAAACATCGAACGTGAACGTGAACGTGAACGGTGCGTTTGTGTGAATTCTTGACAATAAGTCATCATACTCATCAAAGCCGTCCATTTAGTTTGTCTCTTTAATAGTACCGGCAAGTAGCCATGCGATACCTTGATATTGTCAGCTTGACCACTCCACTCAAAATTGTTAAAATGAACATAATTGGCTCCATTGTCAAGATACTATACAAGTTCACAAATGGCATTTTAAATACAAGTATGGTTTTTTTCCTCTTTTCCTTTTTCCACCTATACAGCCATGCGTTCAGCAATCTCAACAGCAATATATTGACCTTCAGAAAGACCCAGTTGAGTCCTGTTCAATTCGCTAGCGGTACTTTGAAGAAAACTGGCTCTTTCGACAGTACCTTGAGGGAGATAGACAGCTCCGAAGCTGCTTTGAAGAAAACTGGCAGCTCAAAGGATTTATCTCAGAAAATAGAACATTCAAAGCGAACAGACAGTCAAAAGGGTTCCTTGACGAATATAGAAAATTCAAAGGTTGCCGTAAAGGACAAAGACAATTATAATGATTCTTTTAAGAATTTGGAAAATTCAAAGAAGGAAACAGACTACTCCCAAAATTCTCTGAGTCGCCAGGTAACTTCACAGCTAACAAATTTGACTGAGTATGCGAAAAGCTGCAACAAGAGAGTGAACAACATAGCATACATATTTAATCGTAAAACAGGGAGCACGACTCTTGTTAGTTTGATTGGTCGCTTCGCAAAGATCAATGATTTTCCATTGCAAAGAAAAATGATATATCACAGAGGCACTGGTCATACAGGCAGTTTGGCACTTTATCATGTAAACGGTGTAAATCACGAGGAGACAAAACTACCAGTACTTGGGGTAAGGCGCCAGAACCGCATTCTTGTGTCGAGAGAGGGCGGAACTCTGTACATTGAGAGCGCTGACGAGCAGAGTTTGAAATGCAGCACAAGGTCACCGGACACCATTTTAGTTTCAATCGTACGTGAACCGTGCGCAAATTTTGAATCTGCATTTATTTTTTTTCGTTTGGATAGATTCGTTCCTTTAAAGACACAAAACAGAGGTTCGAAATTAGAGGAGTACTTCAAGAAACCAGATTATTATTTTAAACGAATAACGGAACGGCAGGAGGAAAGGTTAATTGCTGTCGCTAGAAATGGTCAGGCTTGGCATCTTGGCTTAGACCAAGAATATCACAATGATCCAAAAGTAGTGGATAAATACTTTTCAAGATTAAATGAGGAACTTGACTTGGTGTTTGTAACTGAATATTACGACCATTCACTTGTCTTGCTAAAGCGTATAATGTGTTGGAAGATGGAAGATATTTTGTACGTTGCCCGAAGGGTTCGGTCAAAGCGAACTCCACTGAGTGATGAATTGAAGGACAAAATACGCAAATGGAACTTCGTCGATGTTAAAATATACGACATGTTCAACAAAACGCTGTGGCGGAAAATTGCGCAGTATGGACCAGAATTCGAAAAGGATCTGCAAGATTTTCGTCTGGTCCGGGATACAGTCTCGGAAGAGTGCCACAAATTTGGAAATCTTTCGCGCAAAGCAATAGAGCTGCTTTCAGGGTTTGGTTCCGATGTTACACCCCAATTTTGTAAAAAACTAAGAGCCTGGTATATGGAAGAAAATACTGGTATACATCCGGAATACCAAGGGACCGAAATGAACTTTATTTCCTCGGCAGGTAGGAGCTATCGACAAAATAAAAGAGACGTTAGTTTTTTACAGCTTTATCTTTGCAATCCAAATTTCACCATGCTAAACAGCATGCTAAACAGCTTGTATAAAAAACAACAGTATAGACTGTAAGCCTATCTTCTAATAGGCCCATCACAGCATGATCATACAGTTATATTTAGCATTCAAAAGCTACTTCAAATTTCGAAAAGTCATGGTCGGCTTTTCTGATGGGGACACTGATCAATGAGGCACAAACAATACATCAGAAGTAACCGCCCTCATCATGTAATGTTATGCTCTTCACACGAGGGAGCGCGTGCACGCACATACACACACGCATTACAAGTATATACATAATGCATATTTATGTATATTATATACTTATTGAATTATTTTATCATAGTATTATTGACAAATTGAGAGAGAGAGAGAGAGAGAGAGAGAGAGAGAGAGAGAGAGAGAGAGAGAGAGAGAGAGAGAGAGAGAGAGAGAGAGAGAGAGATATTATTGCAAGATGCTAAAATTAATTTAATTTCAAATATATCTTGATTTATGGCTAAAGTATCAAAGAAAATACAGAATAATGTTTGTTAGAGAATAAGAGGAAGCTGAGGAGGGAGATAAAGAAATATTCTGAAAAATATGAATAGTCGCCCGAAGTTCCTTCTTTTCTTTTCTACAGATAAAGGTTCAATAAGCGATTCATGGAAAGGGCTACCAGCGAAATCTACATCTAAGAAGGCAACAAAGTCATTCTGCGTACAAACGCTTTATCACAAATTGCCGTCATCAAGCAAAAGACCAGGTCTTGATCTTTACATGTCAACCAGCGGCGAGACACCTAAGTGTGATTTCAAGGTTCAAAAGCTTCAGAATGATTCGTACATAGCCCTCAAAGAAATCGACAATGTTGAGAATTTGCAGGCAAGTTGATCTAACGCTGATTTGTAAATTTGTGCACCAATGACGACAATTATTGCTTCTACAACAAATCTTTCTATATTCTATAGTATTTCAGCATATAGCTTTATAAGATAGCCAGTAATTGTTTGTTGGGCGTAGTTTTAATTTTTGTTGTCAATATAATTGCCTCTTTGATCAAAACAGCTGCTCAAATTTTGTGGTTACTCGAAAAGAGAGCTCACTGTTGCTTGCTACATGCGTGTCTCGCATTGTTAGTATTATTTTTGTTAGTATTAGTTATTATTTGGTTGGTGTTACGTATTGACTTAAAGCCCCAGTGCTGCTAACTTTTGATGGTTTTTTCATTATTTTTATTTTATAAATCAATTGCAATTTCTTATTCTACTCCCCAAAGAATGTTGAAACACCAACTATTTAGCTTGTCAACTTAGCGTCTATATGTGTAAAATGCATTGTATTGTTTACATTTGAATTTTAGTCCGGACCAGAAGTCGGTTTTCAACAATAACAATGCAGTTTACAACCATAGGGGTTGAGTTGACAAGCTGGATATAACAGTATATATACTGTGTATATCAACATTCTTTGGGGAGAAGAACAAGGAATTATCATAAAATGGTTCACATTCAAAATAAAAATGGTGAAATTACCATCAAAACTTAGCAGCACTGGGGCTTTACGTGTCATAAAGCCCCAGTGTTTCAATATCATATATTGAACTATGATTTATGATGTTATGGTTTGAGTTACATGTTTTGTAAATTATTACATACAGAGATGACACAACATTCTGTTTTAGAACGATATCATTTATGACCACCAGACGACGTGCTTAGACCTTCCAGCAGATATTCTTTCTTCACGTATTTGCCTTGCGAACTTTTATTTGTATATTGTCAGTGTAACTTGTTCGCCTACAATTGTGAGCCATATTTCAAAAGGTGATTCATACATATTAATAGCCGATGGTAGGTTTTGAAAGGAAATCAATCTACAATGACATGTTTTACTGTGCGATTTGATAATTTACATCATATTTTATTTACGCTTTGAACAGATCACTGCTACTGTAAAATTTACTGAGAGCGAGTTTTCTATCAGCCGAATAACCTTGGCGGATGGCCACTGTACATTTTCTTCGAATGCGACGGTGCACTAGAAATGTAGTGGTGAGTTCAACAGCTGCGTGCTCAAGAGGAAAATACGTGTGTGGGAATGTTTGAACACCGTGTGCAGGAAGCAAAACTGCATTCGTGAGGAGGGATCGTGCAACTTCATTACAAGTTGATGTGTTCTGTGTTGCCTGTCATTTGATAATGGTGTTCCTGTGATAAATCCGAAAGTGTTGGGTTAAATATGAACTAATTAATGATACCTGACAACTTTATTGGGAATCTGCATCACATACGATTGTTTGTACATACATGTGGAATTGCAAGAAAGTCATTATTTAATGCATTATTTTCTCCATGTAACTTAACTTAGTTCCATATTTGTAGAGCTGGAATATAAAAAAAGCTTTGAAAAATAATGACGTTTTTCACGTGATACTGCTGACTTGTACAGCAAAGTCATCGATGGCTCGGCAGACTTTGATTTTGATCGACGAAAATACATCGTGTAAATTTGCCCTTGTAAAGTGAAGTTCAGTTAAGTCGAACTCTGCTTCCGAACTCACACAACTGAAATATAAGTTTGATTTGTCATTTCGTTTATTATTTTCCTCTACTTTCTGAGCATTTACACAAGCTGGCATTGCATCTAATCATGGTGTTCCTGTAATAAATACGAAAGTGTTGGGTTAAATATGAACTAGTTAATGGTACCTGACAAATTCATTGGAAAATCTGCACCACAGAAAATTGTCTGGTCAGAGTCTGATTTTCTGCATTAGAAACAGTTTGCGTTACTGATAATTTTGGTCAGAAGGACAGGATGTAAAATGTTTAAAGGCGTTTTACTTGAATTTTTTGTCGTCATGTTATGAAGTAGATAGAAATTTGGTAGGCGTTTTGGAAGGAAAGTTAACTTATTTATAAACATGTAGTAAATTAAGCGCTTATACATTACACTGCCTGTCCTGTATTTCATCAGTTTGAAGCATACCGATATCCGAGGCTTCATTTACTTGAATTTTCGCCATTCAATACCTTTAATCTTATACAGATGAACACACTGTGTTGAATTTCTATAGTGTAACCGTTGTAGAAGTGTCGCCCGACCATGTAGCAGTTTGCACTATTGTTAAAGTTGCGAACGCCATCTTGACAATCACGAACGAGTATGGCGTCTTCGAACTGCTATACACGAGTTATATCATAGCAATTTCTCTATACTTTGTGATACGATCCATTAACCTGACTTCTTCGACTGTTGCAGTACAGACAGCCTCATTGGAGACCAATGCAAACGTATCGAGACTCTCACGATTCACTGAGTATCATCCATATCGATCTAACTACATATGTATCTGTCTGTATGTATGTATGTTTATCTCTCCATATATATATAATATACTTTCAATCTACCCATATGTATCGATGTATACCTCAGTCCAGTGTCTTTACTTAAGAATCTAAGCATTAAATACAGGGCCGACGACCACCTACGCTTATCAGAACTTTGATGGAATATGCCGAAAAATGAAGATGAGGAGTTTCCTTTGCAAACATCTGTTTATTGACTTAAACGAAGGCAAAATATCACGTGACATCCGGTGATCAAAATGTTGCGGATAAAACAATAGAAACAAGAAGAAGAACACAAAAGTTACTTTCTTTGATAAACTTTACCGGAAATAATGGTATCACGTCGCCTTACAAATACATAGTAAGTTTTACAAAGAAGAAAAAAGATAAACAAATAACTGCTTAGTGAGATAGGAAATGCAAGAAAATATATAGTATTCAGGCACTTGTTGGATTCGTGTTTTCCTATTATTTCATCGACCTTGTCGCACTTCATCTCGTCACGTGACAAATTTACAAGCAAAGCAGGGGTATTATCGTCTTTCCCTCCAAAAAATGACAAAAACATTTCTGTAAAAAACAGCTTTTGCTCGATCAAATATCAAAGATCACCGCTTCGTCATGTCAAATCAGTTCTTGATCGACATTTATTCCAGGAACGGAAAAGGCGCTTTCTGAATATTTCAAACACGATCTTTTGACGTGATTTATTGTGTCATTGTCTCAGGAGGTAAGACATTGTAAGATTAATACATTTAAGATCATGAAATCAGTATGAAGTCAATGAATGCTGACATTTCTATTGCGGTAAGATGTGCTTCGCTGACAGATATTCGGCCCCTCAATCATTTTAAAATTTGCTTAGGACGTCGACTACAAATCGTTGGGGTTAATTTTATAGCCAGGGCTCGAAATTAGCGGTAGTCCCGTGTCCACTGACTACCAACCTTTTCTCTGGGGCTACCAAAATCCATGAAATGGTAGCCCACACGGACTACCAAAGCTTGGGACCTGAAATTCAGTCAGTACTTGGCATGACCATGTCCGGCCTGTCACTTTGGGACCAGCTAAATGCAGTCAAACCCAGCTAGACATAGAAAGGCCAGACTATGACTTCGTAATGCAAATAAAGAAGACGACCGTGCGGTGGAACTTTGCAACAAAGTTTCTATATCTGAACTGCCATACTTGTATGATAGGCACGTGGAAATGATGGACAATGAAAATGTATTTTCGTCACGGTTGCCTTTTCATCATAATGTATCGATCACAATTACATAGAAATTATGCCTGATCCCTACAGAAAGCCCTTGGTCTATTTTTAGCCCTAATACAGTATGTCTCTGTGCTGAGAAGGTCGTGTCGTTGTCATGACGACTATCAAAATTTGCATAACATCCATTATACCTATTTCCTAAGGTATTAAAGGTGTGCAATATTCACATCAAATGACTTGAAAATTCACTTCATATGTAGAATCTTGTCTGGTTAACGAAACAAGATATCCCTGAACTAAAATATGCATGGGCTACCAGCCATTGTCACTGGGCTACCAACTTCAGAAAATGGTAGCCCAAGTGGACTACCAGGGAAAAAAGTTAATTTCGAGCCCTGAAAGCTCACGGTGTAAATGAAATTTTCACCAGCTTATTGTTGTATAAATCGAAAATTTTAATTTTCCCCACAGAGTTAAATTTTCCCCATAAGATGTATGGCCGTCATTTTGAATGTCAAGTGTAGGCAAATATAACATTGGTATCGGGTAATTTGTTTCTCTAGTACCAATTTTTGCATGGTGACCCATGATTTGTATGATTGATTTCGAAGAGGCTTGGTGTAAAGTTCTCCTGGTGATAGTTTTGGAAAAAGTTTAAATTATTCAATGTCGAGGCGCGTAATATCTTAAATGGGAATAAGAGGAATATTGCAAAGTACTGAGGTTATTGTCTACGGTGGTTAATGAGTTACACGAGTTTCTATTTCATAATTACGGCATAATAAGTGATTGAGAAGAAAATAATTCCTCAGTTTTTCGGTCACACCAAATTTCATAATTTTTTTCGCTCCATTTTTCTTTCGCACATACCAGTACTTTATATATTATGTATTAGAATATACTCAGGATACAATCAATATAGAACCCTAGCAACAGTAAATACGTATGATAGACAATAATAATTAGAACATTAAAATAATTGCGCGGTATTTCCTGCATGTATTGTGTAACCAAGATTGCCGAACAATTTACTGTTAAGGTAGTTCGCGCCTTGAAAGTGAAAGACTTAAACTTTTGCTCAATCTTTCCTCAAAGAATATTTCAACCATTCTCTTTCAAAATCAAGAATAAAAATCGGAGGTCACCGGGCAAATTTTTGAACTAGAGAAACAAATTACTCAAGATTTACCGATATTTGAAATTCGAAATGGCCGCCATCCCTGTGTTAACTCTATGGAGAAAAATAAAATTTTCGAGTTTCGAAAAACTAAGCCAGTGACAAGTTGTCTTACACCAAGAGTTTTAAAATGAACCCCAACAAGTGGTAGATCAGAAAAGAATTGAAAATGTTCGAGTATCTGTCACCGAGGCGCGTTCTACCTTAATACAATTCAATGCAAAATGGAATCTCGCTTCAAATCTTGAGCATCATAAAACCATGCCCTGATGAACAAATAGTGTTTTTGTAGAGCGTACATCATACCAGTATGGAATAAACAGGTGATCTGTCGCTATTTTTTCTTTCTTCTGCACAAATCAGACAAGAGGACCACTCAGAGTAAAGACATTAACATTTGAATTCTTAGTAAGGCAAGTGTAAGTAAATCATCTGTTTTGCGTCCACTTTTATATCATTGCGACAGAAAACTTCTTACAACAGTGACTGTCATGCAACCATAGAACCATGTGGTCACGCAGAACTGTACTCACCAGAGTCGTGTACTAGAAATGTACATGTTGGTTGAGAAATTAATGTCGCTGTGTCAAATAAGGAAAATTGAAGCTGTATTAAAATTTGTGTATTTTTTAATAGCTTTCGGGCCTACCTTTCGGAATTTGTAGTGAACGCAAAACAAAAGATTTACTCACTTTGACCGAACTGTGAGAACAGAGAAAAGCAATGTTACAAGGCAAAGTTGAACGGGAGGATTTTCAAAATCAAAATAATGTAAACGTACTGTTTTAAAATAGAAACTAGGTTGAATCCAGTTTAATCTCGCTTTCTGATTTGTTTTTACGATGGATAAATATTCTGACTACCATACATAACGTGACCACCACATGATCTCGACCATGATGAACAACGTCACAACATACACAGGTCTTAACAAAATCTCTTCCTTTGAAGACATACAGCATTTTTGTCATTCAGTGAATGGCAACAAACAGTTTATCGTAACAAATAAGTATCTAAAAACAGCTTCAGACATAACAGTTTTGCCGATGTATCGTTGCAGTAAAACATAGGACTTATTCCCGGGGGAGGGGGGTACTCTTGATATTTTCATACGGGGGTGTGCCGCCCGAGTTGAGAACATCTACCCATGTAAATTCCAAAATATGACCCATTGTTAGGGATTTCTTTGACAAATTTTGAGAATTTTCCCCTATCCTGTTACATATGAAGGTTTCCCAAAGCATGGGACATTTGTTTTGTTATCGACCAATATTTAGGGTTTTTTCGGATGAAAAATCGACCCATGTTTAGGGAGTTTTTCGTGAAAAAGTGACCCGTTAGGGCGGCACATACCCGTACACATTTTCTATGGGAGTACGCCCCGGGGAACTCATTATACGACTTCACCTAGGGTGTAAGTGCCCGGTGGCGCAGACATCTTGACCTTGCTGGCTTCTTTAGGGTCATTTATGCCGAATAACTGACGAACGGAAACCGGGTCACTTGAAATGGTGCCCTGGAGTTCGCTTGGGCCGAACGCCATAGCCGACGACGCCTGCGGTTCGTGCATATCTGGATCTTCCAAAGACTCCTGCTGGAAATCTTCGTCTCCTAGGAAACGCCTCCCTAGCAACCAGTAAGTCACCATTGATCCTTTGCCCTGTGGAGAATTTTGTCAGACATGAACAATTGACATTTGAAGTTTCTGGCGAGTCAACGATCTAAGCTAAAATGCAAAGACAGAAATTAAGCGGCATCACAATTAATCTTACCTTCATCAATATTTCGCCCCTTCTTGACATGATGAAACACCCGATCTCCTGCAATATCAAATATGTCACTTCCCCCATGTGAATGCGATTAGCTGAAACAAATAACAAACAAACAGGAATGATAAATAACCGAAGGTCTTTCTCATAGAATAGTAGGTACCACATCTGTGTCTACACATTTGCGATCAATCTCATATCATGACTTACATTTAAGGCTTTTAAGTTCTCTTCACATTAAAAGAGGAAGTCCGTCTGGTAGAAGTCAAAATTTTACTTGACCGACAAACTCTTTGAAGAAAACAAGTGGACATTGCTGCAAGGGCAGTGAAACTTGCTATAATGGTAAAGATAAGGGGCAAATCCATCTCCCTTTTAGCCATTTATAAATTTGTAATACAGATACTTTTTTACCCATGACCATTATTCTGAGATAAAATAATAGCTCTTCCAATTTTGGCACACAATCTTCCCTTTAATCGATATATTTGTTTTGCATAACGGCGATACTATAAAGAAGTGTGATTTTTGTGAGGCACTCTTCACTTACGTAGTCCGTGGGACTCCAAACGGGACGCGATGTTGACCGTATCGCCGAAGAGACAGTAACGGGGCATCTTGGCACCAACGATGCCAGCGACCACGGCGCCAGTGTGGATGCCGATTCGGATCGTCATCTTGGTGCCCGGCTTGTGGGGTATGACCAGTCCCTCGATGCAGCTGACCAGATCCAGCGCCATGATGGCGATCTCGCTTGCGTGGCGATTTCCGTTCCTCTCCGGCACACCTGTCGGTGACAAACACGCTGGATGTCAGTAAGGTATGTGTGCTGACAAACTGCTATCAGAGGGCCATTCAAAATACATATATCATAAATATCGCTGTAAAGTATTGGTTCCGGCCACTCTCCTTAATCCATCAATTTGTACTGGATTTCCACAATTTTGGTACAATTTGTTCCGGAAACAGCTAACAGATTGAGTGTTTAAGTACCCTCAAGTTCATGTTAAAATTGAAATTTCATAAAGCTTGAAAATCGTTATGATTCTTTCACCTATAATACCTAAGTGCTTTTCCAAACTTCACCAGGCACATCATAAACCATGAATTTTTAATATAAAAATCGCTGCAGATTCAGTACAAGATGCCAGGTACATGAATATTCCACATTGATACAGAGTCATTAGCATAAATATTTTTATACCAAACAATGCTCATTAATGTGATTTGCATAAATGAATATTAATGGACCTCGATCTTGCATTAGAAGAAAGTTACTAATGTTGATGTTAATAATCGCTATTTACATCGATCTATACCTGACACTACCATGTACGAGTCGCCTATTGTTTCTACTTTATAGACGTCGTACGTGTCAATTCTACTGTCGAAATTCGTGTAAACGGTGTTCAGCATCTCGACCACTTGCATAGGAGTACTGTCCGAGCATATCCGAGTAAATCCGACGATATCCGAAAAGAATATGGTGGCCTCCGAGAAAGATTCTGCCGTGACGCCCTTGTTCACCTTCAGCTGATCGGCAACACTCTTCGGTAGCATTCGGTAGAGAAGGTAGTCGGTGCGCTTGCGCTCTTTGTTGAGAGCTTTGGTCTGCGTTGCTAGAGTCAAGGCGTAGTTCTGTATGTTCGTCGTCAGGGATTCTGCCGCTTTGATGATGATGGCGCACATCACGAGCACCACGACCATTATGCCAATGCTGACTCCGAGCTCCGTGTCGTCCTTCGTTCGCAGTTCCTCCAGCTTCCAGAGTATGATCTCGGCCATCCGTCGCTGACTGTCCTTCAGGGTGTCGATGTAGATCGTCATGTTATCAAACCACCACTGTCCCTCCTGCCACGACGCATCCCGTGACAGGTTGTTCAGCTGGATTGGTCTACGCAGCTCTTCAATGGTTCCACGGAAGTCGTAGTCGAGTTGCTGTACCTTATATTCCAAGATCTCGGCGATAAGTCTAGAATATTGTTGTGAAATCCATATATTCCGTTCGCCGACCTGTTGAGGAGAAGAAAATGTTTCATTATATCAATACCCGGAGATGAGAAATAACTTGAAACTTGCCAGTTTTAACTTTGGCGTACAGTAATTCCAAGGGTTAACGCCGATTTCAAATGTATACCGAAATGGCACTGTAAACCACAACGATTGACATCGGCTCTGACGAGACACTAAAATTCGAAGATATTTTGAAGTCGGCTTCTTAGACAATGTTACGGTACGGTCAACATACATAAGAGCTATGGGAAACTAATTTTCTACTGTCAATGTTCCGACGCTGTTTTTCAAAATAAAAATGACACACCGAATGAAGAATATTTTTCCTAAAATAAGTTCCTAAAATAAGATAAATATTCTAATCCTATGTTCTTATCTTTGACGTCATTGTAAACAGTGATGATGATGATGATGATGATGATGATGATGATGTTGATGATGATGATGATGATGATGATGATGGTGATTGTGATGGCAACTACGACGAATATTTTGGAAAGGAACACTTTTACATCTTACTTGAAACTTTTCCATGTACCACAGATAGTCTCTGTGACGACCAAAGCCACCCTGAGTGTAAAACACCGCCCCCAACGTTCGTTCAATGCCAATCTGCTCCATCCCAATGATAAGCAGTTGATAGGCCACCAGGGTCTCCCATAATCCTTGACCTCCAGACTTGCCAACCGCCTCATATAACCAGTCGATAAATATCTGGGTAGCGTCTGTATAGAAGTTTATCACCTGTGAATTGAATTCGACCGTAATGACTTCTTATTGCAGTATCGTTAAAGCGTCAAACGTAAAGAGAATTTGTCTGTTCAACACAGATTCTATTCAATGTTTGTACAGTAAACGATCCAACAAATTCAGTTACAGCCGCAACAAAACATGTCAGAAAATGACATGTTTGTCTACAGTTGTCTTTAAAATCAAGCGATGAAAATAAGAGATCAACGTCTTGCGAAAGCTGAATAAGAGAACAACGTCTTGGGAGAGCTCAATAAGAGAACAACTTCTTGGGAGTGCCGAAATTTGCAACTTTTGCAGGGTAATCACTGGAAAGTTTTTTTTCTTAGAGTTAAAATATAAAACATGCTATTAATATTGCATGAAAAATAAATCAATTGTAACAGATTGACTTCAAGTTGTTTCAGATGAGAGTATTAATTCAGGTATTTTCATCACTTTCGAAAGTTGTCTAAAGATCATTCAAATTAAATATCAGTCCATTAGAAAATTGCATATCTAATTGATCGTTTTGAAGGTAATTATTTAAATCGTTTGATTACGGCTTTCTCTTTGTACGAGCTTCCTTCAATCGATCTATCTTCGTGAGCCAGCAAACAGCGTGGTACTGTTGTCCACCTCCCTACCTCGTAGATTGTGGTATTGTGAACGTCCAACGTCAAACGGTACTCGAAAAGAAACGAAATGAACGCTTCTTTGTTCTTGAAATGCTGGTACGCCCTCGTCCCAAAGGAAGGCCAGTCGTCCAGATTCTTCAAGACTTCGTCTGTCACGGGATATGTACTTATGAGAAAGATCTTACGCTCTGGTCCTGTGCGAGCTTGCTCCTGCGATTGTATGTACAGTGCTGTCATATCGCGCTCAATTTGAAGGCTGTGTACCAGCGCCCCCACTTGACGGCTAAAGCGTACATTTCTTCGAATTTCCGCAGCGTCCACACTTCTGTAGATTGTCTACGTGTAACCAAATTCAGTAGAAGAGTTTAAATGAGAAAAGAGAAAAGATCAGGGAAAGAAATTTGTTGAAATTAAAACTGATTTTCATTTTGCGACTGAAGAAGCGAACATAATACGGCGAAGTTTCCGAAGAATATATGCTGACATGAATATTTGCATCATCCTTGTTTCTTCAATTCATATAAAATGTTGAAAAACCCATACTTCGTAAATACGACACAGATACGACTTTGGCCCAGACTGTTACACCTAGACCTAGAAGCTGTATCTTAGGCGATAGTGTTTAATTGAGCTTTCCTTCTCTCAGAAATAGAGTCTATATACAGTGAGTTTCAATTCGGTAACACAACTCTCTGTGTTAGACAGGTTTAGCCGAGAAAACATTTCTTAACTTCCAGTTGTAACTGTTACTAGAAACAGCTACATTGTAGACCAAGTGCAATCAACAGCTCAACTATGGGTCCAGACAGAGTTTTCCCATTCTGGTTTACTGTAACTTATGAGTCGGTGACTATGAAATGTGTGGTGATACCCAAGCTTATCGATTATATTGTACATACAACATGTACAATGTGTCAGCCTCACACACAGAGTTGTTGCAGAGTTGTTGCACCGAATTGAAACCCACTGTGTAGTTGCTGTTGTTATGTAGGTCATTTACCCCCACACTCATCATGACCTGAGTTCGATTAGTCTAGAACATTCCCAAGGTCACTGCCCTTGATGACCTCACAACCTTGAATTCAATTAGTCATGTTTGGAATGTTCTGGAAAGTTGATTAGTTGTGTAAGGGAGATAATTTTAGAACAGTAATTAGCATGTCAATAAAAGTTCTAGATTGTTCTTATATGCCTTTATAAAAGGGACGTGCACAGCTTCCAGTCAGACTTTTGGGATCGTGTCTCTTGTGTGTTACTAAACTCCAGCAGTAGTCATTCTCAAGACTTTTCAAGACCTTCACTGTCAACGCTGGATTTATACTGTGGTCTTTGTGCAGCTTCAAGCCTGCAAGCCAAAGGACTGTTCATTCATCCAACTGACTGTTACAACTCTGAGACTGGAGCTTTGCCGTCCCAGCTGAGATAAGTAGTCTGTACACTTTTAAAGCTTGTACTCTGTCCCTAACTTAGCAATTAGTTTTGTTTTCGTAATAAATTTTGTTTAAACGTTAACTGCTGAGTTCACCCTTTTGTTCGTTTTCTCTGCACGTAACAAATTGGGGGCTCGTCCGGGAGACGAATATTTTGAGCCGTTTGACAACATTTTGACAGCCTTTTCAAAACTACTGTATACTGTGAACTCAGCGAAATTTAATCATGGCGGAATTTAAACCAGACGAATTTATGGATGACCTTGATCAGGACACATTTAATTCCCTCAGAAAAGACAACCTCATAGCACTGGCAAATTTCCTTAAAGTAGAAGTTAAAAGATCTATGCGCAAGAGGGAAATACAGTACCGTATTGCCAAACATCTGGTTGATTTAGGCCAATTTGAGGAATCCGCCTTAAAAGATTATGAGCCCGAGTCTTCCTTTGAACTCAGAAAATTAGAATTAGAAATGCAGACAAATTTGGAGATCAAGAAACTAGAATTACAAATGAGAGAGAAAGAATTAGAAATGGAAGAAAGACAAAGAGAGAAAGAAAGAGAGGAAAAAGAAAAGGAAAGAGAATTAGCAGAACACCGACTGCAATTAGAAATGAGACGTTTAGAGCTTGGACAGTCAGGAAAATTCTTCCCTTCAGACAAGTTTGACATCACTAAGCATTTCAGGTTAGTTCCCCCTTTCCAAGAGAAGGATGTTGATAAATATTTCCTTCATTTTGAGAAAATTGCTCAGAGTCTGAATTGGCCTAAGGAGTCCTGGTCTATGCTTTTGCAGAGTGCTTTGGTGGGTAAAGCCAGAGAAATTTACATTCAGTTGTCAGTAGAGCAGGCTTCAAATTATGATTCTGTGAAGGAATTAATTCTCAAGGGCTATGAGTTGGTGCCTGAAGCTTACCGTCAGAAATTTAGGGATTGTGAGAAGGTGAAGGATCAAACTTATGTTGAATTTGCTCGAACAAAAGAACAACTGTTTGATCGCTGGTGTTCTTCTGAAAAGGTCAGTCAGAATTATGACAAATTACGACAGCTTGTTTTGATTGAGGAATTTAAAAGGTGCATCCGGAGTGACATCAAACATTTATCAATGAACAAAAGGCAGATACATTGGAGGTTGCTGCACGTTTGGCCGATGATTATTCATTGACCCACAAATCTTCATTTCTCAGCAAACCATCCCAGTCCTTTTCATACAGAAAACAATGCAGGTAAATTTAACTCCTCCTTTTCATCCAAGAATTTCTCAAAGGAGAGTAGGAAATCAAATGACAACAGTTCACAGAGTTCAAGTAACACTCCCACATCATCAGATCCCAAGTCTCAATCTCCTTCTGACAAACAGTTCGGTACACTTTCTTGTAATTATTGTAAGAAAGACGGCCATTTAATGTCAGAGTGTTTCAAATTGAAAAGAAAACGTGAAGGTCAAAGTGGTCAAAGTGGATCTAAGCCAACCGGCTTTATTTCTTCATCAACTCAATTAGAGTCTAATAATGTGTGCAACACATTTTCTGAGGTTAAACCCCTCTCATCCCCAATTAATGAGGTCAAGGTCAATTCTTCTCAAGATAGCATTATGGGTATTTTCGAGCCATTTATTCATGATGGTTTTATATCACTTTCTAGTGATTTTTCTTCTGCTACCCCTGTCAAAATTTTAAGAGATACCGGGGCTTCCCAGTCTCTTTTGTTGGCAGATACCCTGCCGTTTTCTGAAAAGTCATTTTCAGGTTCTAAAGTTCTTATTAAGGGGGTAGATTGTAATGACTACATTCCTGTTCCTCTCCATAATGTCTATTTGTCTTCGGACTTTGTTTCTGGACCTGTGGCTTTAGGTATTAGGCCTTTTTTGCCTTTTGAAGGGATTCACCTTCTTCTTGGAAACGACCTTGCTGGGGACAAGGTCATTACTAATCCACTTGTGACTGATAATCCTAGTTTAGATCAGGATCCAGAGCCAATTGAACAAGAGATACCCGATTTATTTCCTTCATGTGCCATTACTCGAGCCATGTCAAAGAAAACTTCCGAGAATCAAAATACTCTCAAAAATAATGTCACAGATGTTGACTTAAATGACACCTTTCTCAGTCAGGTGTTTGACACGGATCATTCCGTTATCCCTCGTGGATTTGAAACTTCCAGTAAAACTTCTGCTGACCAAAGTCAGACATTTTCTAGATCAAATCTCATTGCAGAACAACACAAAGACCCAGATATTTTGTCTTTGTTTGACAGGGTAGATGATGAAGGTAAAACTTCAGATAGCTCTGTTTCCTATTATACAAAATCTGGTATTCTCATGCGTAAATGGAGACCTCCAGATGTTTCGGTTGATGACGATTGGGCTATAAAACATCAAATTGTGGTTCCAAAGCCCTATCGTGCTGAAATATTGCGCCTGGCCCATGAAACGCCCTGGGCTGGTCACTTAGGAGTCAGGAAAACTTATCATAAAATTCTCAGTCACTTTTATTGGCCTAATCTCAGGCAGGATGTAGCACATTTCTGTAAAACTTGTCACACATGTCAAATGGTAGGAAAGCCAAATCAGACCATTCCAAAGGCCCCTTTACAGCCAATTCCTGCATTTCAAGAACCATTTAGTAGGATACTAATAGACTGTGTGGGCCCCTACCAAAAACAAGATCAGGAAATGAGTACATGCTGACAATAATGTGTACATCAATTCGGTTCCCAGAAGCCATACCACTGAGAAATATAAAGACAAAGACTATAGTGAAAGCTTTAGTCAAATTTTTCACTTTATTTGGCCTCCCTAAATGTGTCCAGTCCGATCAAGGCTCCAACTTTATGTCTGGAATTTTTAACAAGTAATGGATCAGCTAGGCATTAAACAATATAGGTCATCCGCCTATCATCCAGAAAGTCAGGGTGCTCTTGAGCGATTTCATCAAACTTTGAAAAACATGATTAGGACCTACTGTTTTGACACAGAGAAGCAGTGGGATGAAGGAATTCATTTTTTGCTCTTTGCTGTTAGAGAGTCAATTCAGGAGTCTCTTGGTTTTAGCCCATTTGAGCTTGTATTTGGACATACAGTCCGTGGCCTACTTAAGCTCGTTAAAGAGAAATTCCTATCAGACGATGATGATTGTCTGAATATTTTGCAATATGTGTCAGATTTTCGTACAAAACTCTCTAAAGCATGTGAATTAGCCAGAGAAAATCTTAAGTCATCTCAGCAGTCAATGAAAACCAGATATGATAAAAGCACCTCAAAACGGAAGTTTGAACCAGGTCAAAAGGTTCTTGTTCTACTTCCAGTTCCTGGCAAAACCACTCCATGCTCGTTACTTTGGGCCATACCTAATTGATAAGAAATTGAGTGATTTAAATTACATCATAATAACACCTGACAGGCGAAAACAAAAACAGCTATGTCACATAAATATGCTTAAGCCATATTTGGATAGGGATAATCCTACTATAACTCAGCCTGTCAGTGCAGTCAGTTCAAACCATTATGAAGATAGTGATACTGAAACTGACTTGAGTGATAATACTCTAAACTCAAAGCTGGGCTCGGTCAAGCTTCAGAACTCAGAAATCCTGGAGAAGCTGGAGTCTACAAAGTTGGCACACCTCCAGCCAGAACACCAACAACAGCTGAAAGAACCAATCCATGAACATTTGTTCCAAGATGTTCCAACGAGTACAAACATCATCTACCACAACGAAGATGTCTGCGACAGTAATCCAGTGGAACAACATCCAGACGGACTGAATCCTGCGAAAGCGGAATATCTCCAGGAGGAAGCCAAGTATTTGCCGAACAATGACTTTATCGAACTCAGTAAAAATAACCGGACTTTGCCGTGCATACTTTATGCCAAATTCAGTGCCATTTCAAGTTTTCCAACAACAAATTGCAAGAAGATAGTCATGGGACATCCTGTTTGCTACTTTTCACACAAATTTAACAAATCTCAGAGAAACTACTCTACAATTGAAAAAGAGTGTTTATCTTTGATATTAGCTTTACAGCATTTTGAAGTTTATGTTACTTCTTCAAATCAGCCAATAGTGGTTTATATTGATCACAACCCTCTTGTTTTTCTGCAGAAATTTAAAGGCAAAAATCAGAGATTGCTAAGATGGAGTTTAATGTTACAGGAGTTTAATCTTGACATTAGACATATCAAAGGCAGAGACAATTTAATTGCAGACTGTCTCTCTCGTATTTAGAGTTTATTGTTGTTCACTTTCAAGAAATTTTATTGTTGTTCACTTTCAAGAAACTTTACTTTAGAGTAAAAAAAAAAAAAATTTGAGTACTTAAATCTTTTTCAAGATTACATTTGTAAAAGAAAGATTTTTCTTTGAAAAATTTTCTTTTTTTGAAGAGGGGGTGTGTTATGTAGGTCATTTACCCCACACTCATCATGACCTGAGTTCGATTAGTCTAGAACATTCCAAGGTCACTGCCCTTGATGACCTCACAACCTTGAATTCAATTAGTCATGTTTGGAATGTTCTGGAAAGTTGATTAGTTGTGTAAGGGAGATAATTTTAGAACAGTAATTAGCATGTCAATAAAAGTTCTAGATTGTTCTTATATGCCTTTATAAAAGGGACGTGCACAGCTTCCAGTCAGACTTTTGGGATCGTGTCTCTTGTGTGTTACTAAACTCCAGCAGTAGTCATTCTCAAGACTTTTCAAGACCTTCACTGTCAACGCTGGTTTATACTGTGGTCTTTGTGCAGCTTCAAGCCTGCAAGCCAAAGGACTGTTCATTCATCCAACTGACTGTTACAACTCTGAGACTGGAGCTTTGCCGTCCCAGCTGAGATAAGTAGTCTGTACACTTTTAAAGCTTGTACTCTGTCCCTAACTTAGCAATTAGTTTTGTTTTCGTAATAAATTTTGTTTAAACGTTAACTGCTGAGTTCACCCTTTTGTTCGTTTCTCTGCACGTAACACTGTGGACTTCGGGCTGTCTTTGTGAATCTCAACTGAGCATGATGGTGATGTCTCAATGCGATGTCGCGTCTTGTATCCTCGAGACGAGACGAAACGCAATGAGAATAAACGAAAGAGAAGTCGACAATAGACTCCTTTCCAGTGTAGACCTAGCAGTGTATATGAATGAATGAATGAAAGATTCATTAGGTGTAACAACGGAGCTCAAAGTTTATTCTTCTGACTGAAAACAAAAAAATATCACGTATCAGTGAATGCCTTAAATGCTTTGAATCGGTGCTACCCCGCCAACGATGTATTTCAAACTACTTTCGTTTTATTTATACAGCTTGAGCGGAGATACCCCTATTTGCATATTTATATTAGAATTTCGTTCAAATGGAAGTGATGAGGGCGCTGTTCTACTTGACCGTTAGTGTGATTTTTCCTGTTTTTGGGGGGGCAATTTCAGCCCATTTTTTCCCAACAAACGATGTCAGAGACGTTTCTATGGTCATATAAAGCAGTTAAGTTTGTGCCTATGAATTTTTATCAACTTCTACGGCTTACTTTTGGTGCTATGTGAGTATTGTCGATCTATGGCTCGCTAAACATAGGCCTACTTTTGAGCTGCCGCAACTACATGCACAGCTGATTCTTGTGAATATTTTTACATAGTTAGACAGTCTAATCATTATTAAGCCCCCTAACTTAGTTTTATTCTTGTTCATGCCCTGCAAATCACTGCTTTGGCCTCGTGTAGGTCGTACACCGTCCCGCCATCAGAAGACAAGATGGCCGCTTATAGTGAGGAACGTGTTGCACTCCGCTGACGCCTTGCTCACGTTTACAAATTGTTTAGGCCCAAAGATTGCACAATATCACATATTTTACTGTTGTCAATCCAACTTATGTTATATTTATATTTGATGCTTGGGTTACAATTTCGCGGTAGTCCTCGTAGGCATTGGCTACCAATATTCCATTGGGTAACCGGAGAAGTCGGGCAGTTGCGAACTCGGCCAGCGCCTATGGTGCCGACCAACTCGGCCAGTGCAGTGGGACTCGGCCAGGAGAAGTCTGCCACTCGCAACAAAGCAATATGATTGCATACGCATTCTCTTCACAGTTGAATATGCCAAACAATTTTAACTTTTTACTACCATAGTTTTTGTTATTTTGTCGGTTTAATACTACCGGGTACTACGAACATTCAGAAAACAACTCAAAGTCGAAGAGCTCCCACGTCCACCCTGCAAAACATGTATGGTCTGCCTCCGTGTTTCTGCAGATCGCGCGCGTACCGTATTAAAGTTCAGGCAAACATTATGCCATTTCTTCAGTAAAATTCATGGCTTGATGACTCTTAACTAAGTTGCTTTGCCATCTCCTATGACTTTTTAACGAACTTCAAGTGTAACTATGACGAAGACTGCAAAACTCGCTACCACGATCGCGATACACCGCCATCTTTAATTTTACCCATACGTGCGTTGAACTGTGATCTGTGAAGTTTGCAAACATTACGCTCATCTTATGAATGACATTTAGATCGCTTTCGTATATAACTTAAGTGAGACTTCAAAAAAAGAAACACTAATATGGAGCATATATTCTAATAGGGTGCATACTGTACTGGCCGACTTCTCTTGTATTCGGTCATTGTCAACTGTCAGCTAGTGTCTGTCTGTTTGGAGTCGATGCAGGATGTGGTGGTCGGACATTCCCACGCCTGATTTTACTGACCCCTCAGCCTTTCAAGATAATAATATCGTTGTAAGAGTGGATTTGAGTGACCGTGATTTGTCACAGTTTTCCTTTTCACTGGTAACGGGTAGTATATCACTGTTCAGTTACCATGTTTCAACTCGTCAATGTTGACTGAAGTCCGATAGCATAAAGGCGAGTTTCAGTGCCATAGCGTTGTACGCTGTACACGCGTACACTGGGCTGTACGATCGGCCTTGTACGGTAACACTAACAGCGCATACATGGCATCATGAAATCATGCCGCAAATATATGCGCACTGTCAGAAATTCACGAAACTTGTCACAAGCGTTGTTCAATAGCAAGTGGTTTGACACAACAAGTATTATTTTTGTTCAAGACCTGTATCAGTGTGTTTCGGGTCACAGTCTAAAAATAGCACACAGCTGAGAGGTATAAACCATCATTGCAACGTACGAATTCAGTTGTCAATATCATTAGTATTTATTTCTATCATGCATAGATACGATGAAATTACTCTCAAAAGTGTACATTACCTCATAGCATGTTCAATTTCGCATTAAATAATCATATTTGTGAGCTTTCGAGCCCATTTTCACGACCAAGTCGCTCGAACGACGTGTATTCCGACATATTGCTTGTTTACATTCAGAACGAGGCTCTGCAGCCTATTGAATTATGCAAATTTCTATACGTCCGCTCAAGCTGTATATGATTCATAGTTTAGCAATTTACTGAAAGTTCTCTGCCTTTTGGGGGAAAATACTATTGCTAGACTGTAAAAAATTCACATTTGTTTTTCTAAAATATACGTTATCACATGCTCAAGCCAAGCTCGTTGTCTCTGAGCAAAAAATGCCGGAATTTATACTCTGGTCGTTGTACGTCACGACAACTAGTACTTTACCGCACGGAGTACGGACATAGAATTTCCACAGCAATGGGGGTGGGGGGGGGTGGGGGGGACGTGTTAAGTACCGTGTCCAGGCCTCCAAAAGTCATGTGATGAAATCAATATTTTCATACACTATGACAACAATAACCCAAGCAATAAAAACAGTAGGCAGTAACACCAGTATATTCCGATGAAAACAACGAACTCGAAACCGGTTGCATTAAAATGGGTTCCAAAAGAATTGCAACCATTTTCGGGCGCGACGTTATAGTGTTTGCATCGTTGTGATTCAATCGACTTTTGTTCTCGAAAAATAGCGTAACTTTGTCTGAGGTAAACTTCTAGGTCTGTGTTATCTTTGAAATTGTATATAGCTTTTTGGAAGGTACGTCTAGACCGAGAGGTCTTCTGGCATTTTCTCCATACACGAACGTGAACGCCGTGTTCCTCGCTCAAGCAACGGCCCCACGGCGTATTTATATTATTCATAAAGTAGTTCAAAAGTTTCAACGCGGGGTCGTGATGGAAAGAAATCTTGTATTTTGCAAAAAATAACAAATATCTGGCTTTTGCATGTCATAAGTATAATATTCCCTAATGCTTTTCTTCGTTCAGTTTGGAAAATATTCATACCGTGATCATCATGTCACCACTCGTCAAGTCGACTCGTGATGGCTGACACGGTCATTATGGTAGTCGTATTTTCCTGTGCTGAACGAAGAAAAATATTAGGGAACAATAAAACAAGCAATGTAAAATATGATGGAAATAAAAATTACATCAATAAAAATAATCCCATTTTGAAAAATTGAGCAAAATAAAGATATTAGGAGAACGATGGTGTCTATGAATTAATTCCTACTTACCTTTACCAAATCTGATATGGCCAGAATAGTCAAGACGATGATCGGTAACAAAGTCAAGGTCAACATTTTCAACATCTGCCTTCGTTTGCCCATCTGGGTCAGATTAGTTGCCCTGCAGAGACCCTTGTTATGACCCTCTAGCTCCTCGCGGATGGATGACCCGACATTGCTCATCGACCCGTAGCTGGACGTCGAGCCGTCGCTGTTACGACGCGTGTCCGAGCCCTGCGGCTTCGACATATGCGGCGTTATCCGGTTCATCGCTTCAGCTGCAATCGAAGCCAACTCTAATATAACATGATATTTATGTACTTTTTATAGTTTTTAAAATGTTCTTTTATTGTTTAATAAAAATCATTTCAGTTACAACATTATCAGAATCATTACAAATTATATATATATATATATATATATATATATATATATATAAAGTATTACAAGTACTTTTGTAAATAATAACTTTTGACTTTTTACTTTTGAAAGCAAGCAACGCACTTTGCGATCCAGGTTTTATCTAAATCAGAAAAAAGTGAAAATTCTTTAACTGGTGCGTTTTAATAGTGCTTTCTGGAATAAAATTGGCTAGACTTTGCTTTTAATCCTTGGCTCTGTTAGGTTTTTTTATTAGTCTCTTTTTGTAATATTTTAGTGTGTCATATTAGCTGGTTTATATGTATTACATGCCTCATAAAACCAACATGCCGCGCTCCAAAGAATTCAATGATAACTTGTTGATGATGTAGAGTGCCGCGTAGTCATCATTTGACAAAATTACATGTTTTACATACTAATTACTGCTTTTTACAAAATTATGAATAAAGAATTGGGTTAACCGCATAACAATGATTTAAATATATCACTGCGCTGTTCGATGATGAAAATCGTTCTATTTTTTTAACAGATTTTCGTGTACTATGGAAAGAAAGCATATGATTGTCATTTGTATGTTAACCCGAGATGTGGAGTGAAAAGTGTGTAAAAGAGGCATATAATGAAAAACTTCTAGCTCAAACATAGGACTATGCATGACCATTCGAGGCAGAAGAACATTTTCCCTCCTTACGAGGGGGAAATGGTCACCTACAGTTGGGCTCATAGTCCTGTTGGCTATGACGATGGCTTGGTGCCAATTCATGCAATGTATAGTGCTCAATGCGTTTCCGCAGGGCTAAGGTATTGTTAAAGCCCCAGTATTTGTAACTTTTAACAATTTTTTTCATATTTTTGATTAAAATGACATCCTCAGTATGTGAAAGTAGACCATAATTAATACTGAATCGCATGGTTTGCATGCCCAGCCCGCCTCACGATTAACAGTACAAGGAGTGAAAAAAGACTTCTTGTCCGGACCAGAAGTCAGCTTTGTTGACACACGAAACGAAACGTAATCACACCACCGCGCATGCTCAACCACATCTACGCAAGTTTTACTGTGGCGTCCGTAGAAACTATACGCTCTTCGAAAAGGTCTGGTCCATCGAAACTGGAGACTCAGCTAAAAACGCGCGAAAGTTGGGTGAAATACCGGAAAGATATAAATATGTAAGTGTTTACAGATTGTTCCGACTATAATGAGCCGTGCAAACAAACGTCTTGAACAGCTAAACTAACGACGGAGGCAGTCAATTGTAAGCTTCATGCAAGGCACTGCACGTTGTGACCGATGGTACGGAGATCAAGTTTGCTGAATGAATTGAGAGAGAAAAACATGTATGAATAAAAATTCAACACTTCACCATTGTAATCATTGAACTAGTCGTTTCTTCCATTATGGAGTATAATGAAAATTTCGTTGAAAATAAATGACGGGACTGATTTCTGCTCCGTCTACTCAAACGATGTTTTGTGTACGGCCAGGCTACGCTGCAGGCAACACAGCCTATCAACTTCGCATATCGTTGCCGTACGGTGTAATTGAAAACGCTCAGAACGGAAAAATTATATCTTGAATGCAGTACAAAAGTCTTACTTATTAAATTTAAAAGTATTTCAAAATAATATCGATAGTAACGGGTATCTAATCCTCACAAGGAGTACAGTAGTACAACAAGTATCGGCTAGCTGCGATGCGATGGAGCTCCAGCCATTGTAAGCTTAGAAGTTCGAACACAAGAGAGATCCCGGCCTCACTGCAAAGTCGTCCCCTGCGCACCCGGCCCGACAGCAAACTAACCTCCTGGTTTGATTCTGTTGTTTGTATATTTTTTGTATAAAATTCATGATACATATCTGACTTTCACAACTGTACAATTTGCTCAGGACTGTGAGTTTGGCTGTAGTCTACAGACGATCGGAGGGAGCTAAGGCAGGCCCCAAATTTGCATGGACAATTATAGACGCAGCTCGATGAGAAAGTCATTCACATAAACCTAAATGAAGTGATCAATACAAAACTTTTAAACATCACTGGTTCTGAAAATTTATGATCAACGGTTCTGACCTACGGATTTTACACTGCGACGTTGTTTTTTGTGTGTTTGGCCGGCTACTAGTCCTGTAAGGCTGTACTACATGGAGGTCGTAGACTGTACAAGTGCAGCGGGGCCGGGCCGAGATTGGTGTGGGGCCTGCAGCAAGGTAAAATTGACAGCGTCCATTGCAGAATGCCCGCGTGTTATTTCTCGTTTGGGAGGAAATTTACCGCTGTATTCAGAATGCCTTTTACCAGTGTAAAAGCTCAGTAACTGATGCATCAAGAGCCAAGAGTCTGTAAATTTCTTAGCAGTAGCTCCATTGTTTTTTTCTGAATTTTCGCTGAGATACAGCAGCGCGTATACTGGTCCCGATCGTTCTGACTCTGGCGTTCACAGCTGTTTAGGGAGCCGTCATTATTTACGATCTGGGGGTCGGAGGAATTACATTAGAAACTCCAAAATTTGAGTCACACCCCAGCCAACCATGATGACTTTGAGTAACCCCCTCTCTAACAGAAAGTTTGGCTTACCTGAGCCCATGTAACAATTTGTAGATATAAAAGCTCACCTAATAAGCAGTCTCCGACCATATAGTATTTTTAAATTTGGATGGGTAGCATGTCATTATGGTATGGTTAAATGTCCAAATGGTTGTTGAATTCAAGTCAAATAAAATATAAATTTCTATGATAATATAAAGGATGAGTTCACAACAGTTCAGTTTTGTCCTAGGCCCTGTGCACTTATAGTGATATCTGTCGAGAACATTTCTCCATGACCCAGCCTCTCCTTCCACCTCTGGTAACGACTGCAGAAAACTACTGTGTGACATCATCATCACCACTGTTGACCCTCATCTTCACTGTCGCTGGTGCCATTGCGTACATGAACAACGATATCATTCTCATCGTCACTATCTCTCTTTCACAATAAGTATTGCTAGTAGTAGCAGCTACTTGTAGTTTTTTGCCTTGCTTCATCTAGTTGATATTTATTTGTACTGTTAGAGTATTTATTTTCTTTTTATTTATATGTATCAGAGTAAAATATATATAATCAACTAATCATTGTGTCATTGAAGATAGTTTATGACAAAGAAAAAACATTTTGAGCACCCCCTTAAAACTTTCAATTTTTGAATGACCCCCAGGTCGTAAATACTGACGGTTCCCTTACTTGCTGCCAAAGGCCATCGCGTTCACTGCATTCGACAGCCTACCATACATTGCCAAACTATGTTGCTTGGATTTCGCAATCACCTTGCCGCTAAAGCGACAATCAGCTGAAATTTATTACTTCAAGTTACTCAATTTTGATAGCTATTTGCCTACAGAAGTGAGCCAAGTGTATATAGTGTCGTCTTGATTTTACATCGGTACCCGGAGTTCTGAGTGACCAACTGCAGGGTGCGCATCGGTGCACTGCCGACTGCAGTTTGAATAATCCGTATATAACGCACACGGCACCAGAATAGAATGTCAGCCTCCTCTGCCAAAGTTCTGTATCCTCTGAAACACAGTAGCAGTACATATTTGAACGGCGAAGAACAAAATAAAACCATTCGCAGGTCATTCAGCCGGCGACCATGGGCGATTACCAGGCAGTGTGGCGTGGCATGGCATGGCATGGCCCCAGGAATGTTGCAGGCTCGATGATGTCATCAGTATCGGCGTTCTCGATCACGTGCACAGCCTACAAGTTGTCAACAAACCCGCGCGGCAATCCAACTCGATCGGGCAATATTTAGCGTTTGTATGTCACTACAGGAGCACAAATTTGGCTTATTTCTTTACTGAACAACATTTCACGATGGATGTAAGAGAATAATATGTAATTTTGAACATAAAAAAAGGTTAAAGTTACAAATACTGGGGCTTTAATATATATATATATATATATATATATATATATATATATATATATATATATATATATATATATATATATATACATACATACATAATCCTGAGCTTTGAATGGGTATGCCCAGGTGTGAGATTATTCTTTTTTTTTGTGTGGAGCGCGGTACTTCGCAGGAAATTCTAGATGAGTCGTTTCATCCAATCGAATTTACAATTCATACTCTATTATCAATGATAAGATCCGAAGTTGGAATTTGATGACTGCACATTTCACTTGATATGTATTTGTAGTAAGATGGAGAAGTAATTAAATAATATTATGATTTGCCATTCTTTGGGTAAAACAGTGATAGTTTCTTTGTTCGTGAATTGCTGGTCTCGTTGCTAGTCAAGTAAATGCAAGGAAACTCCAAGGGTTTCTCTCTTACTTGTTGACCGACCATTACAAGGACCAGTAGCAGTCATGTTTGATGATGTACACTATTTTTGTGTTTTTAATGGTCAACTGCAGTTTCTTGTTGTATTTGCTAAAAATGATGTTGAGATACAAAGTATTCAGCTTGTCACTCAGCCTATACATTTGTAGACTGCATTGCTCTTGTTGAAAAGTGAATTCTGGTGGAGACTAGAATTCAAATGTATACAATAAACAGTGTATTTTAAACGTATAGACGCTGTGTTGACAAACAAGACGGTGTTTTAACATAGCACAAAAATTGCACTTGACATACAAAATAAAAACAGTGTGGAAAAAACACTTGAAGTTACAGCTACTGGCCCTTTAACAGTGGTGTCGCTACGAATCTTCGATTAAGTAAGGATCGCTTGAACAGCAAGAATTCTCATCGGTACTTACCATTCACTTTATCTTCCAGTGGTGACAATTTTGTCTTTCGAAATTTCCCAGTCAACGGTGCGGCTTTCTCTTCCTTTTCGTCCGCCTCGTCTGAGATCCAAAGCATTCACTTCAAAAAAAATCACTGGGAAACTACCGACATTAAAAAAAAACAATGATAGAAAGGAACGTCTTGGATGTATTTGATTTTTTGTTTCAGAAATGTTTTTCATCAATCAAGACGCGGAAATGGACACTGCTTACGCTCTCAGCCCTTGGTGCGCTGAATGTTGACAGGAGAGCGAAAAGGCAGGGGTCTTCTGCGCATGTCACTGCACTGATCAGACTTCCATTACTATGAGTTTTCCTCGTTCAGCGAGTTTCTCAGTCGTTGTCGTTGGTCTGAAACCATAAAAGGGACCTCTTTGCCTAATTAGCCTGCGTTATGCCTTATTTTCGTCATTGTTGCCAGGAGAGAAGCACGTATTTCAACGCAAGAAAACTAATCATTGGAAACTCCTTGAACAGCAATGGGTTTCGACGTGGGTGGTACTCGCACAATATTTGGCGCGTTCTGTACAGAGTGGTTCGAACAAGATCACAAACCCAGGTGGCTTTGCCTTAGCCCTGCGTACAGGTCTGTGTGTTCCCGGCATTGTATGGATGTGATGGAGGCCGTATAACGCTGGGAACACACAGACCTGTACGCAGGGCTAGCTTCGCCTGTACATGTTGGTCCATTCCACGCATTGTGAAATGCTCGAATACAACAATTGGATATAAATTTATTTTCATAATAATATACTTGAGTTGACTACAGTTAATTTACAGAGACTAGTTATGTGTTTCTATGTACTACTACCACTAAAGAAAGGTAGAGCGACTCAAAAACGAGATTCAATGGTGATTTGATAAAATAGTCAATATGGCAATATGTAACACCCGCTGCAGGCGACTATGTACGAGATTTTGGTATGCACGACAAACAGCGATTGCCTATACACCTCCTTCTATGATGGAACGCATCTAAATCGAGTGTATACCCGCCATTGTATTATATAAACTTTTGTGTTTATGCTGTTAAAAAAGTTGTTTCTCTGTAGTGTAAGGATCAAAAGGGAGAAAACTTAATCAAATATTATGAAATATTGAGCGACCGTCGTCGACGGGAAATTCAGCACCCTGGACCGAGCATCGTCGACGGGAAAGATGCATAGAAATCGTCCCCGACTGTTGAAGCGGAACTTGAACCGACGCAGACGACAAAAAGTGACGCTGCTGATTTGACGATGCGCAATCAAATGCTCTGAAAAGGTAGTTCTAAAAGCAATAATCTGAATCGAACGTTTGCATTACTTTTACAATGATTGCTATATATTTTATAATTTTATCTGTTCTAACGTCGATTTCCAGCTATTTAGACGCCCGCCTGGGTTCAAACGTTCTCCGTCTGCGCATTTTTTTCTACGCTAGTTTAGGGGCACTTTTAGCGTTGAAGCTCTCGTCCAGTCAGAGCGACGCATTTACAAGACTGACATGCTGATACAATATAGAATCCACATCGGGCCAGTGAAAGAGAAAATTAGTTCTATTAAACTCTAGTAAATGAGTGCTGCCTGTGTTGCGAAACATATCACGTCTATTTAAGATGAGGTCATGCAATCGTTGCCTGTTTCAGATTGAAATTCTTCTTTATCAACTTAGGTGAAGATATTACATGTAATCCCATACATTACAGAAGGCAGTCATCGAATTCTTTTGTGCACAAAAGATGTATTTTGTTTGCACAAATACATAGAACGACCGTGCTCACAACACTGTAACTTTATGTGCTCACAAAATGATTTATAATAGTTATATGTGTATTTTTAAAATATGTAACAGGATCCCTAAAGGCTTCCAGAGTTACCGGCTTTCATAACAACCAGACAATGTCATCTGGTAAAAAAAGTTGCCGAAAAATCATCTGAAAACGCCGTGAAAAGGGTATAAGACAAATCTGAAATTTCAGTCTGTTTCGTACAAGTTGAATTTTAGCTTTCGTTGTCACATGTAATGTCACTTCAGTGACATGATTGTTATAATAACACAAACATGCACACACACACACACACACACACAAACAGCCAAAATCAGTGTAAATTTGACGATCAGATACAAAAATACCAGTCCTCTGTATTGGAGTAGGATACGTTCTCCGTTTTTATGTTGAAGCTCCTTCCAGTTACCCGCGGGCATCAGTCACAAATGTTACGTCAAAATGTTTATCGGCAGACTAAAATCAATGTCTTACATGACTGACATATCAGCTGGCATATTTGCCGCGTGAATTCTTGACGGTCGTCTCGATTAATAACAGACGAAATACATGTGTATTGCTAAAGATTCCTCAAGATTTATCGCGAAAGTTTCTGAAATATGGATATTAGTAATTTTTCGTTGCAGTAAAATTTCTTTCATCGTTATTACATGTTCTTAGGAGCCAAACATGTGTTACATTTCATCCAATTTTGTGTAAGCTATTTTTGATACAAAACCCATTTAGGCCAAAGTAATTAAATTCTTTGTTTTGCGTCCGCTCAAAATGGGAAAAGGTACGCGTCTGAGCGGCTGAAAAACACACACAAGAAAATTAACACAATGTAATTTGATTGCAGCAAATAAAAAATTGTAACAACATTTTTAGTTCGGAAAAGCTAAGCGGTAATGTCCAAACATTTCCTATTAAAATACACTGTGTGTGTGTTTTTCATGAAAACCTTAAAAACCTAGGCGGTTTGGGACGCAAAACAAAGAATTTAATTACTTTGGCCTTATGGCTTAAGTTCACTTTAATGTACATTAGCCATTAAAGGTAATTTCTGTACATTACATTACATTACATTACATTACATTACATTACATTACATTACATCATGGGCTTTCATTATGGAACATTTGTTGCATGTTTCATACCATTCGATGGAATCGTTTTTGTTAAAAATCATTGAATTGAAAACGTTCAGATCACATTCAAAATGCAATCTAGTGACTGACTATCATAGCTTCAAATATTCGAGTGGACTTGACTTTTCCTGAACATAAATTTGCAGTTAGATAAATACATACAGCATGACCAGGGAGGTTTGTTGTTATTCCATGTGGTGTTTTTTTGGATTCATTTTATCGGCCAACATCATTCAACATCGTACAGCATAGATTAACTTACAGTAATGCTTCTTCAATTCGTTGTGTACATAAGACAGTGCGTACCAAAATAGCCTATGTCGACATCTGTTTTTGTGTAGCAGATCGTAAAGAACAAAAATATGTGCAGGGTGGGCTCCAACAGCCCACGATCTACATGCAAGTTACTGTTTTTGTGGTGTCATTTGCCGGTTTCTTGGCCACTGTAGTCCCTGAGGTACAATTAGAGTACACACGTCAATGAACATGTCAGTTGTCATGGGTGTTTACATGATTTGCATGGCTTCACTCGCCATTGCATAAAAACACAGATACCAGCGAACTCATGTACCTGTCTATGTATAAATATTAGAGATGCGCCGGAGTCTGGTCATTCCCATATTCCAATATTGAATCGTGGGTGACGATTTTGAAAGCCTCATGCATTGCTGAAAAAGTGAGCTCTAGGAGACGGACGGCCGCTGTTTTTTTCAGTCACGTCGGGTTTTCATTATGCTCAGTGACACTCATTCACAAAGAAGAGCAAACGAGCCGCAATGGCACAAAACATGTATTTCACAAAGTTTAAAATCAGTCAATATTCGGAGAGTTTTTTACAAACGGTAGGATTTTCCTTTCCGACTTACTGACCAACCTTCAACTTAGCACCCCTACTGACCAACCTTCAACTTGGCACCCCTACTGACTGTTGCCCAGTTCAGAGAAATACTGGTCTAAAGTCGAGATTTAAAATTCAAATCAAAGACGCGGTCATGCTTGTTATTATGACATATTATGGCATACCAGTAGACTGATAAACTAAGCGATCACTTCAAACCCATCTCTAGATTTTCTTCATATATTTCAGGAAGAAGACAGTCCTTGAAAATGTCTATTTTCTAGATTAGGCGGGAAATGATTATGATTGAATGTGCTCATCTCTTGGAAGCAGGCACAATGTCCTATTTATTGTTTCTCTTTGTCACTTTATCCTACACGTTGTCAAACTTTTCCAAAATGTGTATTTTGATTACTTTTTGGTATTATCGAAAGATGTCTTAACATTCGATCACCCAACAAACATATCTTATCTCAAGATGATATCGGCTAATCCTTGGATATGTGCATTTAGATAATGCTCACCGAAAAGGAAAGATCGTAGATAAAATTTATCATTCTGTTAGACACATTTTGAGTATATGCAGGACTTTCCGAAAATAAACCGAAGATACAATCTTTAAGACCAATTCATGCTAAATTATTGTTCACTGACACTTACGATTATTAGAAGTTTCGAGGTGAACGAAAATGTCACTAATTCTCTCTCTCTGTCTCTCTCTCTCTCTGTCTGTCTCTCTCTCTCCGACACTCCGACCCCACACTTCAGTTTCTAAAGCACATACGTCTGATACCATAGTACAATCAAATAAAAATGAAAGGTGAATATAGTGATATGCTGACCACAGATACAGTATATTCAGTTTAGTAAGCTAAATATCGAAGCTTCCGTATCTTACAAGGATGTGCCATGTCAACCAAAAGAGCGTTTCTGTTTTTATTCAATCTTCATGGTCATAGTTACCGTTGCTATCGACAGTTTTAACAACATGGTAGAGGTAGACTTTCTAGAAAGATTTTTTCCCAAGACGCCGTACACATCAATCCAATCAATTACCCTGGATACAAAGACGAGGCGCACCCGAGCTGCGCTTTTTTTGCATTCCACTAACTCCAACATTACCATCCAGTCTTCGGAGAGATGTTTTAGATTTCCGCTATTTAGTCAAATTGTCTTTGAAAAAATTACTTTTTCAATCCTTGGTGATGGATTTAGTCGATTAAATTCAGGCGCTTACACCATTTGGAGAAGACGTGTTTGAGTTGCAACTCGAACATGACTTTTTTGTATGTTCCTCGCCAATGTTTGAGACACCTTCTTTAGTCACAATTCGCTATTTTTTTAATTAGCTGCATTAATTTTGATTTCAAACCATCTTATTGAAAAAATGCCAAAAAGGGTTTCAGAAATGTTGATAATTCGATAGACATTATAATTAAGATAGCCACGGCTATTGAAGGCCGGACAGTGAATACGCCCTCAACAGTCTACCAAATGAGGCGAGTAGCTCACTGAGCCAAGCAACTGTTGATGGCGCACTTACGGTCCGAGTAGAGTTGTTTTAGCCTTCAAGAGACTGCGCGTGAGTGAGTCATTGGCTTACGTTAAATGAAACACTCCCATTCCCGAGACTCAGACATGATGTACAGAATAGTCGCGCTGAGCCTGTGATGTTTAACTTGAAGCTCCCTTGTTGATTGTAGACTTAACGCCAACAACATGGACATTTGTCGGTTGCTGCAAGTCTTTGAAAAGCAACGTAAACACTCAAAGGATACCTGGAAAACAAAACGAAAGAGAAAGACGTATATTCTAGTTCCATTAAAATAAAACGGTGTTATGTACCCGTAACGCCGATCAGTGTCCAGCGCTTTTGAGTTGTCTAGATTGCTACCTTAACGCCAACAAAATTGACTTTTGTCGGTCGCTGCAGTTCTTTGACTAGCAACTGTTCTACGAGTGGGTTTATGCCATTTCAAATTTGTTTCTCATTGTTTCATGTGCCTACACGCCTGCCTGCACGTCTATCTATCTTACTCATTGTACCCGTCAATGTCTGTGAATGAAATCGACGAAGAAGAAAAAGCAACAACAATAAATAACAAATCAATCATTCACTTGCCGTACTTTAAATTATTAAATGACGTCTACGAAATTGAGGTCAACCTTTGATGGCTGCGGTAATTACTTGAAGATCAATACAAAACACGGAGTACTTCGAAACCGGAATGAAAATGAAAGTGAAAGATGTATGTACAATTCCACTGAAACTGTCCTGGGCATTTTTCGGGTAGAATAAACAACGACCCGTTTTAAGCATTATATCACTTCCAAACACTTACCTGCACTTCTTAAGGGTAGAATACTCCTCGGGGACAAATATTCAGACTCTCAAATTTTAATAATTGTTTTCGAGTCTACCACTTGTGGGGCTCATTTTGAAGCTTATGGAATATCTAACGTTTTCACTGTTTTAGTTTTGTGAAAATCGGGAATTTTATTTCCCCCATAGAGTTAACACAGGGATGGCGGCCATTTTGAATTTCAAATGTCAGTAAATGTCAGGCAATTTATTTCTCTAGTACCAAACTTTGCACGGTGACCCCCCCTTATTTTTACTCTTGATTTCGTAAAAGTATGGTTGAAAGTTCCCTCTGAGAAAGTTTGAGCAAAAGTTTGTCTTTCATTTTGAGGCGCTTACTACCTTAACTCAAATCAAATTATGGTGGAATACTGAGAACAAATACGCATAATAATTCTATATCGGTTCTTTTGGACGACAAACCAGTGTATTCGTACTGCTCCGTCAGGCCAAACCCGCTAAAAATATGCCATCATTTTTCCTCAACCCTTCCGAAAAATTATCATAAAAAGTGATAAGCCGTTCAAATTATAACAACACATTGTGGTTAATGCGTCATGGCGGATATGACCATGAATGTATCCGCATTTTCTAAAAACCGTGCCTCCATATTAGCCCAGATAAGACTCTTTGCTCATAATATTATTTATTGTCTTAAAGTTCTATTGCCAAATAACATTTTGACAGTATCTACATAGTATACATCGCATGTGCAAGACATGACTATCTTGCCTCATAAACTGAGTAAGCCAGGTGCCCGTGCATTTCATTCGTTCAGTTTTTTGTTTGAATAGGAAACACTTTTACGAAATGCTTCAAGTAGGACATCAAGTTTTAAAACTTCAGAATATTTTTGGCAGTGAAATATCGTTAAAGTTTGTCACAGTTACCGTGTACATTGATTTTTTTTTACAGTAACATTTTTGAGCAGTTGTGTTCCAAAAAGAATTTTGTCTGATCCATCCTTCATTGGCGATGGCTTTGCAGTAGCGCCTGCTAGCATTTTCCCACTCCCTATAGTGCCACGAACTCTACATTCCCTCAACATCTTCACTACTTTTTCACAATTATTCAGAATAAAACCCTGATGGAAATACAAGCGCCGTTCATTTTCCGTCACCTTGTCCTCAAAGTCGTCATCTTGATTTGTAGTGATTGGTTTGCCCTCCGGAACAGAACTCTACCATGCATGACATCTTCTTCCGAAGTCAGAATTATTTCAAAATAAGCATCATTCCGCATGTAGCTGTATTCTTCCTTTGAAAGACGCCGACTGCACTATGAAATAGTATTAGCTACCTGTCTCGTGAGGACAAACATCTCCTTTCCCCAAGGGTAGCATACTGGGAATATTCATCCATGATGACGTCATAATAATAGCAACGAATGCAGATGCCAAGTCACAGTAAATAGTACATGAACTCCGCAATTATCATAAAAACAGACTTTAATCTCCTCAAGCCTATCCTACCAGTGTCTAAATCGACAAATGTTGCAAAACCAAAAGCGAGAGTAAATTGCTATAACTCATCTAGACAGCCATAAGGTAGATTTGTAAACTACACTAGTCTTGTGTCACTCGTGTAACATTCATTCAGTGGAATTTTTATATCAGTTTAAGCCGACTTGAGTTATCCAAATTTGGTCGGGTCAATGGAACCCGCTGAAGAGTACCCAAAATGACGATCATGAAAGAGTATGTAAATTGTGAATTCCTGGCTACGCTTTCCCAACTACTGAAAAGCTGAGAACGGTGAGCTACAGAAGAAAGATTTTTATAAAAGTACAAGTATGACCAAGATGATTCCAACAAAATTTTTTTAAAGAAATTAACAATACTCTTAAGTCCAAATATTCCACCAAATAAAACTTTTATTCTCTGAAATTTTGGGTGTAATAATTGGAAATTGGTGAAAATTTAAAAAAAACATTTATTCTCTCATTTTTCTTTCAAATTACAATCTTTAGCCTACTGTTCAAAATTTTACGTTTGTGTTATTGCACATGAGAATGCGAACATTTCATTCACAGAATGAACTTGTATGGTTTTATATATTGATTGTAAGTGATTTTCGCAAAAAAAACTGTTACTTTTCATCGCACATTTGTAGAACATCAAGCATAGTGACTCCATCTGTTTTCTCTAAAATTATTTGATTATTCTACAGTAACAATACTAGAATTCAAAAATCCCTATTGCAAAAGTATAGGAAGCCTGTTAGGAATAGAGCTAAATTATACCATTACTACATGTGTCGCTCTCTGGCCTAATCCTGTGTATAAGTATGTTTAGACGAGTTTCCTGGTTCTGTATGTGGTAAAACGTCTTCTACATCAGGGAAAAAATGTACCTTATTTATACATAATTGGCAGTCTAGAAGCGGCGCCCGCTATCATTTTGCCGACACCTAGGGCTCCAAAGCCTTTCAGGAACATCTTCAGCACATATTCACGATTGTTATCGAAAAGCTGGTGTAAATACAAGCGCCATCCTTTCTTGCTTTGTAAGACTTCATAGTTGTCTGTTTGGTTGTAGTGAATCAGCATGTGGTTGGTTTGACTGCCGGAATAGAACTCAATCTCCGCTCCCGAGCTCAGGACGATTTTTAGATGAGCATCGTTCCACAAGTAGCTGTACTCTGCCCTTGACACTTCGCCAACTGCACCCTGGAATAGTAATCTGTCTGCATTTGACAAACCACCCTCATTCCTTTGGGCAGCTGTTATGTGAGAACTTGTTATTCGACTTCCGCAGTTGTAGCTTTTCGTGCCAGACATATTGGATATTCTACCTAATCAAAACATAAAATGTGAAAATGTTGAGTTTGAATATTGATTAAAGGTGACGTCATCAGCGGACAGGGCATGGTTTAAAAAGGCGTTGTTTCGTTGAAATGGATAAATGTTGCAAAACCGAAACCGAAGGTACATTCTTACGGAATGAGTCATCAAGACAGTCAAAAGGTAGATTCATAGACATAAAATTATTAACTGATAAAATCATAAATAGAAGATGTGATGGCTAGCAACATGTTTCGATTTTGTATTCCAACAATCTGACCTTCAATTTTCAGTGTATGGTTATCGCGTCATCGCATCCAGGTACAGGAGCAGATGACTCGACGGTGAAATTTCTAAAGTATGGTGTCAATTGCGTACCGAATAACGCAGTCCCTCCGTGCCCATTGTCAGACTCAAGCAAACGGATCCTTTCTCGACGTGTAAATGTAGTGTGCAAAAACACATTGACTTGGCTTTTTTCAGGTCCGCCACCGGCAAATCAGCACACCTGAATATAAAACATTAGGCTCACCGACAACGCCTATACACATTAAAATAGCAGCACACTTTGGCCGAGTGATCATGGTAACTACAAACAAATGGTAACCAAAGACAACTACTATACCGTCGTTTGAGCGGTTGCCGAACATAATACATAATATGCATTTCAAATTACATTCCACGCTGTTTCACACATTATTTGTATAATGTGTTGGCTCAATACAAGAAGTCAGAAAAGTGATTTACCTGTTCTTTTTCACACACTGCAACGAAACGCCAACCTTTATGCAAGAAATCTTGAAATAAATGATTGAGTCCACTAGTATCCTTGCTTCCAACACACCGTGGAGCTAGTAACGAAAGAATGATTAATACACAGGTATGGGAAATCCCCCAATCTCAGACCATTACGTCAGCTCCATATAGCGTTCAGCGTTTCTTCCGGTTAGGGTATTCGGTCACGACATGCGACATGCGACCTGCGACTTCAAAACTGCGACCTACGTCCTGCGTGTTTGTCAAACTGCGACCTGCGTAGGGTTAGTGTTAGGGTTACGATTAGGGGTTAGGGTTAGGTTTAGGGTTAGGGGTAGGGTTAGGGTTACGGTTAGTTTAGGGTTAAGGAAGTCGGACCCCAACCAGCAGAAGACAAGTTTTGAGCCTTGCCTCTCCCCAACGCCGCCGGCCAGGGCAACATGTAGCTAGGGTTAGGCCGGGGGTTAGGTTGCAGATCACAGTTTGCAGGCCGGGGACGCAGGTACCGGTCACGACCTGCGACATGCATCCCCGGCTGCGTCTTTTGGTAACTGTGATCTGCGATCTAACTCTAGCTACACGTTGCCCTGGTCGGCGGCGTTGGGGAGAGGCAAGGTTGAAACATGTCTTCTTGTCGGGGTCCGACTTCGGGGTACGGTTGCAGTGGGCGCTCGGCCGCAGAGATGCGTCGGCTCCCGGCGGCCCAACGTTGCCCTGGCCGGCGGCGTTGGGGAGAAGCAAGGCTCAAAACTTGTCTTCTGGTTTGGGGTCCGACTTCCCTAACCCTAACTTAACCCTAAACCTAACCCTACCCCTAAACCCTAAACCTTACCCTAACCCTAACACTAACCCCTAGTATACACAGGTCGCAGTTTGACAAACACGCAGGTCGCAGTTTTGAAGTCGCATGTCGCATGTCATGATCGGATTTCCATACTATGGAAATCCGGAACTTCCAAAAAAAACACCGTTTATATCCATTTTGTCAGATCATGTGTTTAAAAGAAAGTAAATAATTGCTCCATATTTGTATTTTCGCGACAGGACACTACTTGCCACTCATCGAACAACTTAGCCTCATCGTCTGTTAAACAATGGAAATCAGGTTAAAGTTCGAGTTCTACATTGTAGTATTTTATTTGCATCGTGAACGAAAATAGCTGAAAGGAGTCTATTAGTATTCATTATTTCAAACCATGCTAGGCTGTTTATATGATACGCTACTATACGGCCATCCTTGGGAAATGAATTGCATGTCTTAGGCCATCGTTCTTTCGAGGCGGTGGCTATTCGCATCGGCCTAGAGTAACTGTGTGCTCGATTTACCTCATATCTTCTATCGAAGTATTATTTGTGAATAAATTTAACTTTTCTTTTAAAAAAGATGTGATCCACCTCAAAAACTGTTCGATAAGAAAATGTATATTCCATTCACCAATACTTTCAAATGTGTAAGTAAAATAAAACAAAACTAAAACATTTTTCTCTCTTTGAGATCCTTTTTGGGTTTAAAAAGACCTCTGCTATTCGTGTGGACTTATGGCCAGTGGAGTAAATGGCGTTTTCACTATTTCATTTTTGTAAAACATCGACATTTTTTCCTGAGAGTAACACAGGGTACATTCGCCATTGTTAAACTATTGGCGTCATTGTTATTTTGCATAATAAATTCCATTGCACAGCGCAAGTAGAAGCTGATGCGTTCGGATTGTCTTCATTGCATGCCTTTGAGGGCGCCGTATCTCTACTCACCATACAAAGTCATCGATCGGTCTTTAAAGTCTCCGAACCCCGTCTGTATCGATTCACATCTTGAGAACTACGATCATTTAGATTAATTCGTCAAAAGGTACAACGATGACAAGATCTAGAAAAACGAGCACCCTTTCCTTAAACTTCATCCCTAGTCTTTGTTTTGAAATAAAATAAAAATTTAGGCGCTTGACACGAACACGTGATCAGAGTATGTTTTCATAATCATTCAGTCGTCGGGCATCATTGTCTGAGATCATCTATACAGATACTAAAGTGTTTATTAAGCTCAATATTGGTCTATAGAGTAATGCATTGTCCGAAGACAGTAGTAACAATATTCTAACGAGCCGGGTTCAGAAGTTTGAAAATAATTTTTGCGAAAAGACACTTCCAGCCTCAGTAGCGGATTTACAAGATATTCTGTAAATTTGAAATACCTACTATAGGGATTTTGATTTGAAAATTAGAGAGAACGTTTTAAAACGTCTGTCACTATTTTGCTCTGGGGTGTGTTTCTCTAGATTTGGATTTTCTCCGAGGTGTTTTCTTTAGATAGTCAACTTAGATAGTCAACTCCTGGTGGCCAATGCATTGTCATTACGCCTGACCAACTTTAGTGCTGATTCATGCATTCGCAGTGCATATTTTTTCATTGTTTTGTTGCGCAAAATGTCTCCATTCGGGCACGAGGGAGGGTTGATTCAATTCAATGGCAACTTTTCAGTTTTTCCACGAACTCACGAATCAATTGTCATATTGTTCGTTGATACGGATGAACGCCGTTCAAGCACATCACGCCACTTTTCGATCACATCTAAACATAGAAGGGAAAGTACCTCTCTCTGTCACGTACGTGAAATACGAGGCTTCGAAGCAACACGGAAGTCAAAATAACGCGCAAACGCTGAACACGGTAAAATCTAATGGTCACGAAAAACATATAGAATAGAACAAAGTGTCAGATAAAGTGATGGCGTCTACCAGTTTTGTCACTTTTGCGATTTTTTGAATGAGAGGATAACCATCATGCATGTTAGGCCTATACTATTCTGAACTTAAACGGTGTACTTGATTATAAATCGGTATAAGGCAGTATGCACCTTGAAAGTGAAAGACTAAAACTTTCGCTTTAAAACTTTCTTTAAGGAATCTTTTAACCATTCGTTTTCAAAATCAAGAAAAAAAATCGGGGGTCACCTGCAAATTTTGGTACTAGAGAGTGAACCCAACAAGTGGTATATCAGAAAAGAATTGTAAAAGTTTGAGAGTCCGAATATTTGTCCCTTAAGCGCATTCTACCTTTAAGAGAAATTATAATACTTCTTACAGGCAAATAACACTGCTACGAAAACGTACCAGACCAACTCCATGTCTGTCTGTATATATGAATTTCCGTCTCTTAGCCATCCCATGTCTGTGACTGAAGTGCTCAAAAATGATAAATGACACCAATTAATGACAGTAAATTGATCATTTAATTGTCCATTGTTCTAAATTTAGTCAACGCAAATGATGAGTTGAATCTACAGTGTATAGAAAGAACGTTTGGAAATTACAACAATTAACAAGACCCGGCTATGGAGAAAAAGATTTCAATAGTTTGTTTAGTTTGTTATTGGCAGGGGGTTAGGAGCGCCGCCTGTTATCATTCGGCCTTCAATTACTCTCAGCATCATCTTCACCATGTCATCAAAGAGCTGGTGTAGGTACAAGCGCCATCCTTGCTTTGTTATTATGTATTCAAATGCACCATACTGGTCGTAATGGATCAGCATGTGGTTGGTCTGACAACCCGAATAGAACTCAATCTCCGTTCCCGAAGTCAGGACGATTTTCAGCCGCGCATCGTTCCACACGTAGCTGTATTCTAGCTTTGACACGATGCTGACTCCACCCTGGAATAGCAGCCTGTCTTGTGGAGACAAATATGGCCATTGCCTTTGAACGGCAGTTATGTCAGAACTTGTTATTCGATCTCCGCAATTGTACACATACGTCATTATGTTCGGTCTTGGTGGATTTCAAAGTGACTGTCTTGTATTCGTTCAACCCTATCAAAGCAAAACATGAATATGAAAATTTTAAGTATGGCGATGACACTACAATCATGTGAACTTGTGGCACGGAAATCCATCAAGGTAAAGTTTCTTAAATGTGGTTTCAGTCCCTAATAAGCTAACCAACGTACAGTCAAACTGATAAGAAAGTGGACTTTCTCTGCGCATAATGCATGCCAAATATGCTACGGATCCAGGCATATCCAAACCAACAAACAAGTGAACTCAATGCATGGCGTGCATAATAAAATGACAGCGCACTTTGGTGATGTGAACAAAGAACTAACCTCTGTAACTGAAATAATTTACACCATGCGCAGTTGTGCGATTCACATTTCAAATTGAGTCTCCACAGAGCTGCTGTATTTGGCTTCACAGCAAATCGATTACGTGATTTACCTTTTCCTCTGCGCACTCATCAGCACGTCTTACAGTCTCCTGATCAAACCCTTAGTCTGGTTCCCTGCCCCTTTCTACGAAAAGGGTCAGGTATGCGCCATTCTATTCACGGCACTGATTGGACGACACTATGGAACATGTCGATTGCTAAGGGGAGCAACTGCGTCTGCTGTGTCCGCTGCAGTGTTATATGTTGTTTCAAATTACAAAAACAAGCAAAAATCTAACTCGATTCTGTCATTCGCATTAGTACGCTCTTTCACAAATATATCACCTCGTACGACGTTTTGCATAATGAAACATATTGATTTTTTGAAAACTTGTGTAATGTTCATGTAACTGCCCCTCCTGCTTTGTTGCTGAGTTATTGTCAAGGGTGCAGTTATTTCGAACATGCCAGCCTCACACCACGCGCCACGCGCATCCGCCATTTTGCCCAAAATCTGGGCAAAATGGCTGCCGCATACCTGACCCTTTCGTGAGTGTAGCGCAGCCAGCGGTAGAAAGGGGGCAGGGAACCAGACTAATCAAACCCTTTGACTGCTGGAGCAAACGATTGCGCATGTGTGGTTGAGTACAATCATCATAAAGGGGGAATCCCCAACATGAACAATGACATGGAGAGGCATCAAGGTAAATCACTTCAATCGATTTGCTGTAAAGCAATGTGTAAAGCAGCTCTGTGGAGATTCAATTTGAAATGTGAATTGCACAACTGCGCATGGTGTAAATTACAAAGACATCATCATGTTGCATTCAACCTCTCTTACTGCTAGGGTCGATCAAAACTTTCGACAAAAAGCTAGTGCATATTATAGCAAGTAAATAAATGCACAACATTAATATATTGCCTCTCCACGGTGTAAATTAAAGAAGAAGAAGACAGGTGAAAGGACACAGACAGATTCGTTTGGGAGATGCTGGCGCTAAAAGACTGTATGTATGTATGTATGTATGTATGTATGTATGTATGTATGTATGTATGTATGTATGTATGTATGTATGTATGTATGTATGTATGTACGTATGTATGTATGTATGTATGTATGTATGTATGCATGCATGCATCATGCATGCATGCATGTATGTATGTATGTATGTATGTATGTATGTGTATGTATGTGTGTGTGTGTGTGTGTGTGTGTGTGCGTGCGTGTGTGCGTGCGTGCGTGCATGCATGCATGCATTCATGATGCCATGCATGCATGCATGCATGCATGCATGCATGCATGCATGCATGTATGCATGTTGTATGTATGTATGTATGTATGTATGTATGTATGTATGTATGTATGTATGTATGTATGTATGTATGTATGTATGTATGTATGTATGTATGTATGTATGTATGTATGTAGGATGGATGGATGGATGGATGGTGGATGTTGGATGGATGGATTGATGGATGGATGGATGGCTGGCTGGATGGATGGCTCGCTGGACGGACGGACGGATGGACAGACAAATTTCCACTCTCTTCGATGTAAAATAAAATAACTTTTGTTATTTGGATTGCCACGTCGCGTTTGATGTTCAGCCAATATGGAGTAAATAACCTTAAAGTGTCTGAACCTTTATGTAAAATACTGAGACAGCCGTGGAGAAATGGTGTGACATCGGTAACAGTATTTAAGAATAATCATGTGTATCTACGCTTACCTGTGTATGTTTTTAAATGAATCAGAGGACTTTACATCTGTATTAATGTATATCTGTATTAATGTATATCTGTATATTAAGTCTTCGTGGTGTCGTCGGGCATGTGAGAACAAGATGTCCGCAACGCCAGGCCATTGATCGTCGTAATACGCAGTCAAACGCCAACCCGATTAGATGTTTCAACTGTGGAGAACAAGGGCACACATTCAGAGTTTGTCGACATGGGGAAGCTATTTCTTGCTGGTCTTGCGGAAATTCCGGCCACAAAGCCAAGAACTGTTCCCGTGACTAGGTATCCGGCCATGAAGAGAGTGCCGTTCATCCATCAACACACGATAACATTTCTGTCAATCCAGCTTCGCTCTTTTCTCCGAACTCTGTCCTGAATCCGTTTCATGAACTCTCCAAAGCCAAAGGTCTCCGTATAGGTCACTGGAACATTTAACACATCACTAACAAGATTGACGAGTTACGTATAATTTTAAATCATGATATTAAGCCATGTGACATTTTAATTCTTAGTGAAACTTTTCTTCACAATTGAAATGATGATTCTTGAACTTCACATTAAAAAAAGTCGCCCACTCATTGTTATTGGTGTTTATAGACCACCAAGTTCCACAATATCTGTTGACAAGGAACTTGAATCAGTCTTTGAGTCTGTTTATCTCGAAAACAAGGAAATGATTGTCTTGGGTGACTTCAATTTTAATCTTCTTGTCCCGAATGGTATGAATCATCACATCTACAAATGTATGGTCTCTCTCAATTTAGAACAACTTGTCACTGCCCCGACTCGGCCTGTCTCTGGTACACTCCTCGACCATGTTTATGTAAATTGCCCGATGAACATTTCCTCTGTGTGTATTCCTAAAGTTGGTCTGTCTGATCACTACCCCGTTTGTATAGTGAGACGTAACCATGGCAACAAGAACAATACTGGCTCCCATATTTGTGTTAAATCAAGACAGTTTCGTAACTTCAGTGTTGTCAATTTTACTAGTGATTTAATGGCGACTTCATGGCCACAAGTTTCTCTGTCAAATGACGTCAACTCAGTCTTTAATGGTTGGACTAGTATTTTCAATAATGTTTGTGATGCACACGCTCCTTATTTCGATAGGCGCGTGAAAAGGTACAGACAGCCGCCATGGTTTTGCCCTGAGATTCTTGACCTCATTCATGTAAGAGACTATCATCTCGTTAAAGCTACAAGGTCAAATTCTCCCAATGATTGGTCATTGTATAGATCCCTGAGAAACAGGGTAGTTCACACCATTACTTTCGCAAAGCGCAGGTACTATAAAGATATTTTCAGTAGCAATTCCAGCAACCCGTCCGTTATTTGGCGCTCTGTGAATGAAATTTTGTCTCAGGGTGATATTCGTACACAAAGCCCTTGCATTCATAGTGATGGTAGATTACTAAGAAACCATAAGGACATTGCCCAGGCATTTAATGTTCATTTTACTGGAATTACTGATAAGTATCGTAACTGTATCAATGTTTCAAATGATTTGAGTATTACTGCAGCATGGTCAATTCAAAAGTTGGCTCAACCCCTGTTACTTTTCAAATTCCACCTGTCTCAGTTAATTTTGTAAAAGAGCAGCTTTCTCTATTGGATGATAGTAAATCTGCTGGAAGGGACAATATATCTCCCAGACTTTTGAAACTTGGTGCAAATTGTATAGCAGATTCTGTCACCACTATTTTCAACATGTCTATTATCAATGGCATCTTTCCTGATTGCTTCAAAAGTGCCAAGATTGTTCCTATACATAAGTGTGGTTCAAAAAGTGACATTAACAACTATAGGCCTATTTCTCTTTTACCTATTCTATCAAAAATTTTAGAGAAACATGTTTATAATAGTTTGTACAATTTTTTGCATAGTAATAACTTAATTGTTGACTCTCAATCTGGTTTTAGAAAGTTACACTCATGTCATACTGCTCTGCTTAAGTTAACCGATCAACTTCTCAGCAATATGGATCAGGGTTTGTACAGTGGCTTAATGTTTTTAGACTTGTGTAAAGCTTTCGATCTTGTTGATCATGACATGTTGCTTAAGAAACTTTTTACTTATGGTGTAACTGGGTCATCTTTAAATTGGTTCCGTATACATGACCGGTAGAAACCAGCTTGTTAGTTATATGTCTGAAAACTCTGACGTGTTACCCGTTACTTGTGGAGTCCCACAGGGCTCTATACTGGGACCACTTCTGTTTTTAATTTTCATAAATGATCTTCCACTGTGTCTCAATGGGAGCAATTTGGAAATGTTTGCAGATGACCAGACCATGTATGTTTCCGGGGCTACCATCAGTTAGAATGAGAATCTTATACCGGTTTCAAACTGGGTTTCCAACAATGCTATGTCAATTAATACCACTAAAACAAAATGTATGGTTGTTGCATCACGTCCTAAAATCAAGCTTTTTACTGATTCTGATGCCCCTTTCACTATTCAAATCAACAACACTCCAATTGTAAATGTTTTTACTCACACACTTCTAGGTGTGCAAATTGACAACATCTTAAGTTGGGATGATCACATTAATAAGCTATGTAAGAATTTGTCTATGAGAATTGGAATTTTGCGAAAACTGCGCCCTTTCACTCAGAGAAATGTACTACTCTTGGTTTACAATGCGTTATTTCTTTCTGTAGTCGATTATTGTTGCACTGTCTGGGGTAGCACTTCCAAACAAATCTCCAGAAATTGTATAAACTCCAGAAAAGAGCTGGCAGGGTTATTTTAGGTGTCGATACATCTGTTTCCTCTCGAATTGTTTTCACTAGTCTCCATTGGTTGCCCATAGACTTTCGTATTACTTATTTTACTGCTGTAATGACTTTTAAAGCTCTACACAATCTTGCACCTTCCTATTTATGTAATCTATTCCGTCCTCTCACAGAAATGCATCATTTAAATACGCGCAACACTAGTCATGGTAATTTATACACGCCGTCATTTAGAACGGCTATGGGTCAAAGATCATTCGCTTATCGAGCAGTTAAAATTTGGAACGCTATTCCCCCGTCCGTTCGTAGCTGTGAATCTTTGTTATCCTTTAAATCCACATTACGTAATTATCTGTATGCTAAGTTCATGGACGAGGGCTCTGATTTGGATTGATTGTGTCTTGTTGGACCTTTGTTACATTTTAGTTTCGCATATTTATTTATAATCTGTTTATTTATCGAAATGTCCCCAATTCAATACTTTTTCCATGTATGCTTTCTCTTTGTATGACAATGGACTTATTTTAGAGGGCTCTGATGGAAATTACATTCAGTTTGTAAATCAGACTACCCTCGTTAAATAAAGTATAATAATAATAATAATAATAATAAAGAACCTGACAACAACTGATTGCATTGCCTTAATCTTTGATATGGGTATATGTCTCATGGGTTGATGGTAGGAATCTTTACGCGATGCATAATTTAGTCCGGAAGTATGCAAATGAGTGGCATAAAATGTGAAAATTTTAAAAACGGAAAAATGAGGTGGGATTGCTTCGATATTTAAATTGCAATAATTATTTTGTTTTTTTGGTGAAGTGGTAACTTTAATTTTCTTTTCTAGTATTTTCAATTTTGATCAAATGCTCTTCTCACTGAGACCAGATGGTTTTTCCATTTTGGTTGTTCCATTCCAAGAGATATTTTCGACTGGATTGGGTAAAACTGTGAAGACTGATACGCTGAATCGTTGATGACAGTGTGTATATATATTTTTTAAAAGTCATCTTCTAAGCCTACTGTTGGCTTCAAAGCTTGAAAGGCTATTTTCATAAACTGATCATGAGTCAACAAATGTTGTGGTTTTGTTGGTGTTTTCAGCGTATCTAGCAAAAACTCTCTTCTGTGAAGCTAAATGATCGATTGATCTGAAATTTAGTTCCAGATTCCTGGCAATATTCGTATTAAAAATCACTTTGTAATTTATGATAAAATTAAGAATTGTTAAATTCTTTTTCATGACTGTGGATATAAACTCTTCTTCAGTATAATGAACGACTTGCAGATTTGCTTTTTACATTTCGTTTACAGGAAATCTTCTTATCAGCCTTAAGGTCTATGACAGCCAATTACATTGGTTTGTATTGAAACTTTCACTAAAAATTTGGAACGAGAAAATTGTAATTTTTTACAAAAAAACCCAGCCCCCCCAAAAAAGTGTCTCCAAGCTAGATTTCCAGATTAAATGCCGATATTATTCCTTTCCATATAGAAGAAACCGCAAAACTGCTTACTCAGAAGTTTCTCCAATTACTTTTGATAAATATGTGAATTAAACTTGTTCAAGTGGTCAGAAACTCTCATTTTATCTCATACAAGCTAAAAGTCATTTGTAAAGGTTTTTCGAACTCCATCTGCAGGAAATAGCAATACTTGAGTCGTAATCAGCTCCCTTCATGTTAAAGGGCTGAAATTTGTTTTAAAGAAAATTAAAGAGTGTGGCATATTTCTATGAGATGTACTCAAAAAGCAAATAAATATTATTTCAAATAAAATATTATTAAATATCGAAATATTTTTCCAGTCTAAGCTTACTCACTACACATCATATACACAAATGGGAAAACTGACAATATTCGTCGACAACTTTTAGTCGGGTTTTGCTGAAATTGGCAAAAAGAAAAATAACAAAAAAGGAAGTTGTCTGTAGTTGAAAAGTATCACCACTCAAAATTGGGACGATGACCCCCTTTTTCTGTGTCTTTCCGTTAGTACATCAGTCACAGAAAAGCATGTGCAAGAACCGACTGTATTCCATAACAAGTTTGTTTCGCTGAGTATCAAAAATTTGCTAAAGAGGAGCCCATTGATAGTAGAAATAGCGTTGAGTGGGGGTACTTCAGGACCCCCTATCTCAAAAGCTAGGACGGTGACCCGCCCACCTTTGTCTATTTATTTTTGTTGCTAGAATAGATCAAAGTAATAATATGTAAGAATCAGAAAAATGACAATATTCCCTAACAAGTAGGCGTGTGATTGGTTGAAATCATCAAAAGATGACAAAAAGACCATTAAAGTTGGACAAGCACGGGTTAGGTGTACTTTTTGACCCCAAATCACGAAATTGGACGTAAACCCCTTTTTTGATTGATGATAACTCGGAGCATAAAGTATATGAAAATACGAAAAATTACATCCTTGTCTGACAATTTTTGGTGACTGTTTTGATGAAATAATCAAAAAAGAAGAAAATGCCTATAGAGTTGGGGTTTCCCAAGACAGCCTAACTCAAATATATGAGGAGAACCCTCTTTTCTGTTCATTTATTTTTTGTTAAAATTTATCAGAGCGCATACGCAAAAAATAGAAAAATTGCAATACTTTTAAAATTTTGAGTTGATCCGACCTTAAGCTCTTTTAAAGGGCCAGTAATTCTAACCTCTGTTGATTTTTTAAAATTGTTTTTGTTTTTAATGTAATAATTTCTTGTTCTACTCCCCAAAGCATGTCGATAAACACAGTATTCAGCTTTTCAATTCGGCCTATACAAGTACAGACGGCATTGTTATTGTTGACATTTGAATTCTTGTCTTGACTGGACTGGCCGTCAGTCGCCTTGCTTTTCTCGGCAGCAGTAATACTGTGGGCCAAAGAGTCCACCCCACGATCTACGCAACTGCCTACCACTAGGCGCTACAGTTTGCTGAAGTTTAGTCCTTCAATTTATTCTCTTTTGAAATTTATACAGTTTATATGCCCACGAACTTAAGGAGCGAGTCTAAGTCCGGACTAGAATTCAAATGTAAACAATAAATAGCGGGTGTTTCAACAATAAGTTCCCTTGGGAGTAGCACAAGAACTTGCAATTGACATACAAAATAGAAATAATGAAATGAAATTCAAAAGTTAGAGTTACTGGCCCTTTAATATTAACATATACCCCGGTATTTATCATTATTTATGAAACGATTCATAAGATGTCTTGCAGGTGTCCGATTCCGATAAAATGTGCTCATATAGTATAATTGCTCATATCGTTTATTTAATTTTTGTATTACTTGACTGCAAATAACGATTACTTTTTTCAGTCACATTACAATTGACTTAAAATATGCAGATTTAAAATAAGTAATTGGTAAATATTTAATTAATACAATACTCTGAATAAATATTGTTGCAGTGAGTGTGATTGAACATGCAAGAGGTGACGGCAAAAGTTCAGCAGAGTGCAAAGCAGCTGTCTCCCGTTAAAGAATCAATATTTGTGTGAAACAAAAACTGTTTTGTGTGTCTTTGGGGTTAATATCCAGTCAGCAAAAAAGTGACGTGATTCAGGATTTTATCTGATCATGAATATTTGGAGTCAATCATCTCTTATCTGTAATCTATGCAATATCACTAGTATCAACGATGATTTTCAAGAACGCTACATCGTCTTTCACAAATGCGTGCCTGGGACTATCTAACATTGTCAGTGGCATGAACAATGGGCAACCGCTGGAAATGTTCATCTCTTGCGTCGGTCTCTTGAACGAAGATGATGTCGGATCTGGTCTAAAAGCATCTACAATATGCTCCCTGTTGTTCTGATCAACCCACATGAATGTCACCTTCTGACGGAACGGCCACCGCAAGAGGGCGTCGAAGGGCCCCTTCATTATTGTAAAGAACAGGGAGGCGTGGTTACCCTTTCCCATACCATCGCCGTTAAGATAGATGCGGGCGCACATTTTGTAACCATGGCGACTACTAAAGAAGCAGGGGGAGTACAATGAAAGAGTTTTGCCAGAAATTGCGTTTGCGCGTTTTTCCTTGAAATTGTCAATCTTCCACACACTAAGTCCATTATAGGAAGCAAGTTCTAGTGATTGAATTCTAAGATTATTTTCTTCCATCGTTTCATCTTTCAGAGTGAGAATTTTATCCTGTGCTCTTATTTTGTTCTGAAGTGAATCTGCTAGTGTTTTGTCTTCTCGATGCTGCTTTTCAAGAGATTTTATGGTGTCTATATTTTGTTTTAGCTGATTATTAAGTTCGCCAACTATTTCTGCTAATGTTGATAATTTAGTTTCAATAACTTTTAGTTTACCCGAAAGTGTCTTGACTATTTTTTCATTTTCATCTTGAGAATTGGTAGTTGATTTTGAAAGAGACAGTTTCCGATTTGTTTCCATTTCATCTTTAGAATTGTCCATCTCACTTTGCAGATTTTGAGACATGGCTTTAAGGTCATTGATAGTCTTTTGATGTTCAGCTATAACTTTGTTAATTCTTCAAGTCGATTTTGACTTCGCATTTCATCAATGATGTTTGTTTGCTGTGCAACGCTCTCACGCAGTAAGTCGAGATGTTCTGCCTGGTGTAGTTCACAGTGCTTCTCCGCGTTGCAGTACTCAACCTGAAAACAGCAAGGAGTGCATGTCATGAGGCGTTTTGTTTGGATTCGATAAACAGCTAAGTTAAAGTGGGAAATTTTCAGGATTTGAAACTTGACTATTTTCCGAACGTAAAATGCACTAGAATGCAATTTCGACATCAACTTCTGTGTTCCGTGAAAAAAAAAAATAAACTTCACTAAAGTTTACTTCTCCCTTCGATATGATGTGATTAATTCAGCAGCATAAGCGACAATTTACTGAAGATTACTGATAGAAACTTAAACTGGTAATCTTCAGTTTTTCACTCGGATGGGTCTGCGCGTAGATCTTTTTACCCACGTTTTGCACGTTGAAGGTTTAGCTGACAAGGAATAGACTTGTGCCAACTGCTACATACCAGCTCTTTGCAACCGAATTTTTCGTATTTGCAGGGAACCAAACGCTTCTGACAATCCCCAGTCTCAACATCCAAAGGACTTTAAGCTAGAAGATGGACAAAATTACTTGTATGAATATAGGCTACACACATATATTATGTCATCATCACAAAGGGTGCCATTATCGTCAACTTGACCTCTGTTACTACACAACGTCAGCGTTACATGACGAGTTGATTGATGCTAAATTGTATCGAATAGACAGCGAACCGATCCAAGAGATTCTCAGTAATATTGATAATTTAGACATTAACATCAACAGATGTGGAGATTCACGGATAGAGAGATAGATAGATAGATAGATAGATAGATAGATAGATAGATAGATAGATAGATAGATAGATAGATAGATGGATGGATAGGTCATTAGATAGATAGATAGATAGATAGATAGATAGATAGATAGATAGATAGATAGAAACGTATACTACAATATTAAGTAGAAAAACTCACTTGTGCTCTTGAATTCATTTTTTCTGAGCAATACCTGCAGTTGACAGGCGCTCCCTCGCAACTCTCTACCAAGTGTATCTATGATAGAAAGAGACATAACCCTTACCGTTGTTATAATTCGTAGCAAGTTCGACTTTCCAATTATTTTACATGATATACTTTACTCTATACATACATGACAAATCAATTACATTTTGTATTGCATTCTCGAAGAGTTGCTGCAAAGTCAACTGACCGGGGATTATTTCGTACCTGCAAATCTACGCGTGGCATCTTTACTGCACAATATTGGCACTGCACCTCTCTCATGTCGCACACGTTGGTCCGATGATTAACCAATTCTCGTCTGGTCATCCTTACTTCACAGCCGGTGTTGACACATGTTATGATGGCGAAAAGACAGTTGTCAGCGTGTTCCTGTAGAGATAAAATACAGGCATAATATGGCATCACGCCCCCTATCGATTCCCTTTCTATCTATGTATGTCGTATCTCCAAAATGTTACAATCATATGACATAATTTTATCACTATTCTCGAAAATCATATTTATTTTCACTGTGAATGTCACCAGGACGTAGTTTACTGTTGATGCAGCTTGAGTATACCTTATACTGAATATTGAATACCGTATCATAATCGAATACCGAATACCTTATTTATTTATCATAATCCCTAAAGGTTCCTCTACTCTACGTTTATATTGTTATTCAACGAATACCTTATCATACTCCGTGTAGGTTTCCTCTCCAATCGCATCCCGCATTTTGACAACTCAGCGATATTGCTTGCAGCTCTCGTAGAATAGCCTTATCAGAAAACGTCTGTTGTTTCGACACAGAAGGAATACGTTACAAATTCAATGGCCAGCTCATTTTATATGCCAACATTAATTTAAGATTTTGAACTACGCCCTCACCGTCAACTGTACACGTTAATGTCACGTATTTTGATCCTTAGAAAAAGACAACGCTTATGGGTGTGTCCCTTCTGCTCTTGTATAATTAAAGAGGGTCATAAAATCTAAAAGGTCAAAAGAGTTAGCTCGAAGTGAAACTGAAGACGGCATTTTATCAGAGCGCCGCCTACGATAACGATGTTTGACGTATGTCTTTCGGTCTGTCGGTCCGCCCACTCCTCTATTGATTGTACAATAGCATTTTATCAATTGCCTTACCTCTTTCTCTATGGAGTATCGATTGGTTGCCATCCTCCTCCTCGTTACAGGCTGGACAATACGAATGAGACTCCCTATGAGGAATTAATAAAGGTTGCCTATGTAAATAGCATAACTTACTGCCTTGTTGACAAATACACACAGTCACGATCCATCGACATACAGCTCTGACAAAGCTAATCAAACAGGCGACGCCTTAGTTTGAATCATAGACCGTAGTTTCCTAATACTGACGATGATTTGAAACGACTTACTATGTTTGGATGTATTCTATTAGTCATGCTCTTTCGCCGTATGCTAAATAAAAGTTTGATGCTGTTCTTGTCTAATAATGATGAAACAAATTTCCAATACGTTCCAGAATTCAGATATCAGTAAATACATTCTATATTTTTCTATTACTGAGAACATCCCTGATAGTTCATCCTTTGGTCAATGTTTTCAAATTTTGCTTAAAATATAATGACTTCCTTAGCACAATGCTTTCAAAACAATTGGAGCAAAACCGGTGCCCGCAGAACGTTTGTATCGGGGATCTGAGTATCTTCTCGCAGCTGCAGCACAGATGTTTGTGCGCAATTTTTCCCTCTTCCATTCCCAGTAACAGGCCGTGGTTTTACGTTAGGTATACCGTTGGATCGGTCTATTCTCTTACATAAACCGAAAAAATACGTTCCTTCTTTCTGAACGCATGAACTTTCAAGAATCCTATATAATTTCGGGTGTGCTGTTGAAGTCATTTTTGCAGTTTTTACCATTAAATAACTGGAGTCATATTGTAGCAGTACGTATTCGTCGCTAGCTAACACTGATCCTCAAGGCCAAATAAGTACGATATATCGAGAAGCTATTTATAATTCAGGGCGTTCAAAGGGGAAATTCCGTACGTACTTACATGTAATGTCATGCGCTTGGCGCGTGATTGATGAGGGCTGTTGCATGTAAACATATCTTGATGTCTCCTTTGTTTGTTGTATTTCAAATAGTGTGTTTTCCGGTAACATATATGCCTCCGAATACTAGGATAGGCCAGACTTTATTTAAATTGCTGGTCGAGACCCATACAATAGGGGAAGTTTAGAATAATTAATCACATTTTTTGACAAATACGAAAAAAAATGTCTAGGGTCGGCCGCTTATAAGGTAGGTAGGGTTACCGGAAACACACATATTTTTTATTTGGTCTAATGGTGACTTAAAGTCTGCTCGGGATCGTTTCAAGTGGAGACACCATACTTAATGTTTGTGTGATTTTGTCAAGTTAGCAACGGGGCTCTACTCCACCACACAAGGAGAGTATGCCGCAATGCTCAGTAGTAGCAGAAATCTCTAAACTCAGGAATTAGAGATTTGTAGCAGTGTAGATGGTTCGCATAAAGGGTTCATAATTAACTTCAAAATCTTATGGATGAGTATTACTGAATTATCGCCATCAAGTCGTGAAGTTTCTAATTTATCTACCCCTTTCAAATTTCCTCAGCATAAATGCCAGCAACGTGGTGTGACCTTGTTGCTCTGACAACGAATTGTAAACATAATAAGTAATGCAGTCACCTGATGCAGTCAGTCGTGTGCACTCTTGATAACGCGGTGACATCATTCTCTACATCACGTCTAAAAATAGACGGGAAGTCCATAGCCTTAGGGTTCAGACTGTTAAACAAGGCATCTGCGTTTTGGGACTTGGCTGGACTCCAGCGGGCTTTGTTCGCACTTCAGACAGTCTCCAAAGTCTATTGTAATCTACCACAGGAGTTTTCAGTTATTTAGGCGCTGGTGAAATTTTCTTTAAAGCCTACCCTTAGGCGAGGTTACGTTTTACAAGCTTAAGGTTACATTTTACAATTACCAATTATGTAATTTATTCAATGTTTCACCGTGTTAGAAGATTCACGATAATCCTTTAAAGAGAACAGATTACTGTAATTTGTACGTGCACGAATCTCATCAGGTATTCAATATAATTGATGTACTTGACTAGAGTATTCATAGAAACAACATATTGTGTGCAATATTGTTTTATCAAATGTCATCCGAATTGTCAATTTTCCTCCACACAAAACTTGCTAAATTATTGCATGAATGTCGTTGCGTTGAAAGGATTTGTATTGATTGACCTAACATCACTGAAACCGACAGCAAAGGATTGCATGCTTAATAGAGAAAGAACAGCCTGGTGTCGATATAATATTACACTTCATTGCATTGTAAATTCATGATCGACCGTGATAGATTTACTTAAAGGTGACGTAGGATTTTCCAGGATGTACGGTGAAGATATACTGAGGGCAGTAACGCGGACGGCCAGAGGTTAAACAAACGAACTTATTTCCGCAATTAACTTCGCACAGGTCAAATAGTACTGTGTATTACTTTCAATGCAAAATGTTATGTCATGTGTAATTTTACTGAAATGAAATCAGTTAAATTGAATTAATTAATCCGACACTTTTCCATAGCACATGTTCTTCCTTTGTGTACTGGCACTTCGAATCAACTTTCCCTGTCTTTCGCGTTAAGGTCAAGGACAGACATGCATAGTAACGCAACATTACAGGCACGCAAACAAATGTGTGTGTGCACATGGTAGTTACGAACACCCGACGCCAACACCTGAATTCAAGTATTAGTTATATATTTATTCTGTTTTGATAGTACCTCTTCAATTCTGATATATGACAACGAAGGGTTGATTAAAAAAAATCATGCACGCTAATCTACATCTATCAGAGAACACCTTGGACAGATACTGAAGCTGTATCATCATCGGTCAAAAATGTTTTGGCTTTGTCAAGAAACCATATATTTTTTTCAAAGGTTGATTCAAATACGAAGCGATAGTATTTTCTCCCCTGTAAGCCTTGTGATAATAATTAGACGCCTGTGTGACAATAACTGAAGATGCCATCTATAATCGCACAATCCTGTCATGTATTGTATCTGTACTTTTTCAATGTATTTTTATTTTGTCATCACTAATAAACCATCAAAAGTACTGTGAAATGCTAAATATATGAAAAGTAAATGTTTTCTTTCAACAAAGGCAGATATCTTCTAACACCTATCATCTATACAGAACTTCACTTTAATATCAATGTGTCACACCTGAGAACTTCAAGTAAAACAACAATATCCGTTATTTGTTATTTTTGTTAAGTAACATCGTTTCTCAAAAGAAGTTATCCAGCACATTTGCACATGTATAGCCAGTATCAAAAAGTCATTGAAAATATTTATTCATGGCGAAAAAGTACCCAATTAAGAGTTAAACAAATTTGATTAAAATCTAATGCAGAAATATAATTGGCCCCCGTTTTTACCTTAGCTGGTAGCCTGTTGTTTTAAATCTGCTGTTGTAGCAACCAGGCGAATACATCAGACTAATAGCATGAGGCACAATACAACAGATAAAGAACAAAAAATATTACTTTTTCAATAAATGTTCTATATTCCGAGTTTGTATTATTTGTGTTGTTCACTCAAATTCAAAATTTTTATGATTAAGCATTCTAATACTCAAGTTTCTACAACATCTTTTAAGGTGCTGTGGTTGACTATAGGACGCACCATACAGTTAAAATGGTTTTTTTTAATCGCGTAGGTTGTAGGTTGCATGAGTAGATGGGTAAAACGATGAGAAAAATACTTTTTTTGGTTATATTTGAGAGATAAATGGCGTATATTCTACGCAATAAGTTTTAATATTTCTTTGGTTTACACCACCCCATGAAAAAATTAAGTCTCCAATCACGTTGGGAGCTGATTAATATTGAGTCACTGTTATTTCCTTCAGCGTAAAGTTCGAAGTATTCCTTTAAACATTACGTTTATACTATAAAAGGAAAATGTAGTTGGTGACCCCAAAATGTAGACATGATATCAGACGTGAAGTACACTGTACTTTACACTTTAGGTGTATTTTGTCTTTTTGTAGTGATTACATAGCTTATCACCTCTTTGAACTGTAATATGTTTGATTACTTTAAAATGCTTCGACAGTTGATGTTCTTTCAAAGCTCTCTTTTGTTTTCGATATATACCTGCTACTGAGGGCAGGCTTGACATTTTTCACTTCCACCTACAATATTATACTCGCTGACTCATCCGTCATGCCAGAAGTACCCTTCTAAGGTTCTATATTTTGTACAAAAACCTGAAATTGACCGAACTGAACTCGGGCTCGCAGTATTGTAGACCCATATAATATATTAATAATATGTCAACTCCACGCTTCAAGTTGATTTTTCAAGAGTATCTCACCAATTATATCAGTCATCGAGCTGTGTAATAATTTCCTTAATTTTTACTTATCATTAGATATCTTAACATCGATAGAGTCATTGTCAGTGCATTCCTTACTTTGATACACTTGTACGTTACAGTCCTTCGAGTATTTTTGCAGCAATACTTTTTTTACATTTTTACACCCACGGAAACCTTCGAATATGTGACCGTTAATTTTGATCCTTGTTGGTAGCCTGATCTACTGTAATAAGGGCGCCATGTGTGGAAAGATTTAATACCTGTCATGTTTTGCTCAGCATTATCCTAAGTGACTGAACCATTTCAACTCAAGACTTAAATTGTCCAACAGAAATCGTATTTATAGAGCTTTCGAGTGACGTCATATAGCCTCACACTCAACGAAGGTAACAAACATTGGTAATAGTCTATATCTTTGTTGTTCGGGTAATTCGTGCGAAAACGTCAGTTTGTTTGGACCCTTCCCGTTTCTATTTTTAGATTTGTGTCCTGTTATGTGAGGTGACGATGTTATAAATGACACGATAGCAAATACTATGGTTGGCCAGGAGCTTTGTGGTGCCGAAAGAAAATTTTCCATTTGTGGATGTGCGTGTTTCATTAATGGACAATAAAGTAATTTGAATTGAATTGAATTGAATAGAAGTTTGCCCTCTCAATGCGCTCAGTGCAGTTTTAGTTGAAAAACTGAACTCCTACGAAAACTTTGCGTCAAACGAGTATGATCGGACGTGATTGGGGTAACTAATTAGGTTGTGTATCTGTCAACGTGAACAGGCGCCGGCTAAGGCAGGTCACTCATTATACATTGGTATAGGTGACGCAAAATAGAGCGCATACTATGTTGTCCAATCCATGCCAAAATTACTACTTAGATTTTACAACACAACATGCCATTCCGAATTCTATTTTACAATTCAACATGCTATTTCACAACACAACATGCCATTCCGAATTCTATTTTACAATTCAACATGCTATTTCACAACACAACATGCCATTCCAAATCCTATTTTACAACTCAACATGCTGTTTCACAACACAACATGCCATTCCAAATCCTATTTTACAACTCAACATACTCTTCCAATTTCATTTTACAACACAACATGCACTTCCAAATCCTATTTTACAACTCAACATGCTCTTGCCAATTTCATTTGACAACACATCATGCACTTCCAAATCCTATTTTACAACTCAACATGCTCTTGCCAATTTCATTTGACAAACACATCATGCACTTCCAAATCCTATTTTACAACTCAACATGCTCTTGCCAATTTCATTTGACAACACATCATGCACTTCCAAATCCTATTTTACAACTCAACATGCTCTTGCCAATTTCATTTGACAACACATCATGCACTTCCAAATCCTATTTTACAACTCAACATGCTCTTGCCAATTTCATTTGACAACACATCATGCACTTCCAAATCCTATTTCACAATTCAACATCCCATTCTAAAGCTAGCTCTGCGGAGCAGGGCAGTGTTACTGGCTATCGAACAAGATTCAAAATGGCGGACGCGAAATGGTCCCCTCGCACAGAGAGAGAAATGCGAACTTTGCACAAGTCTAAAAACGCAGCTTAGCACATTGTGTATCTAAACAAGATGAGCGTGCTCGAAAACTAGGATCGATCACGATTTTAAATTAAAATTGGCTGTTTTTGGAAAAGAAACTGCGCGTTAAAATCAGCAGTTTTGTCTATTGTGCACCGTGGGAGGCTTATCGTGTGCGCGGCTCATGTGGGCAAGATTCACCCTCAATCATAAGTATCCGCTGACCTCCCTCCGAGCTCAGACATTATCTCCGTTCTGTGACGGAGCAGGTCGTACAATTTTCATAGTTCATTGCGCATGCTAAGTAGACATTGCCAATATAATCTACAAGATTTTTTTGCTTTACCTTGTAAAATAACCTTGTTTTACGGGGTACCAGTCAACTCGCACTTTTTCCAACCCGCCCAAAACCAATTCGCCCGATTCCAACTCGCCCGATACCAACTCGCCCGATTCCAACTCGCCCGATACCAACTCGCCCGATATTATTTGCAATTTTATGAGTACCTGGTACGCTAGGTCTGCATGCGGGGCTGTGTGTTTACCGGCGTTTATACGGGGGCCGTATAACGCCGGTAAACACACAGCCCTGCCATGCAGAGCTACTGGTACGCTTGCTGCGAATCGGTAGCCTTTGCCACTCGGCTAGCTTGGTCATTGGAGTGGAAGAACATATCAAAGAGAGGCAGCGCTCATTTTCGCAGCAACTGGTACGCATAAAACGTTTTATTTCTAACAACAAATATTTCTAACATAGAGAACTATAGGTGCGGCTTGAAATATGTGCCAACACGGAAAACTTTTTATTTGCGAATTTCACGTTTTGCAAATCTCTTGAAAGAATAAATTTCGTTCGGCTTCTTTACGTATAGGGATAGTTACTGCGTACTGGCTCACTTCTTTAGGAACAGCAGGACCGTCTTTCACGAGTTACTGGCCTGGCATGACATGAAAATAGCTGGCCTCGGGCCATCGGGTTAGCGTACATGGAATCTACAACACCCTATCTCAAAACAACGGGCGAGTTGGTATCGGGCGAGTTTGAATCGGGCGAGTTGGTTCTGGGCGGGTTGGAAAAAGTGCGAGTTGAGTGTAATTCTGTTTTACTTTACCAACCCTTGGAAGCTGAGGAAAAACCCTGTCGCCAAATAGAAACTTTCCCCTGAAAGGAATTTATTTATTATCCTACAACCAAATACCTAATCAGTGATATTTTTAAAAGTTGTACGTTACGGTCAAAAAGCAGAGAGGAAATTCTTCCGTACTGATTTCCTGCATTATTATTATTATTATTATTATTATTATTATTATTATTATTTTGTGGTTTCCAAAGCTTACATAAAACGAAAAAGACTAACATTTTGACAGGACAGGAAACGCCAGCTGAAAGCCATATAAAAGGTGTTGCTAAACACATATTTTCCGCTGCAAAAAGTTTTAATATTTTATTAAAGCTCGGCAGACAGACACTTTATGAAGTTCACAAGCTTAATTTTCAATTTTGATAAGGGGTCAAAATTATCTCAATGGCAATTAAGCAAATATTACAACGAAAACATCACGAGATTTCTAAAAGTTAACAGTATTTGCTAATAGAGGTCACTCTCGCAATTTCCAAAGTTATTTTGTGAACACTTGTCAAGGAAGTGTTCGAAGATTAAAGAAAACTCCTCCACGGCTTTCATTTCATTCTCTCCATTGTACAACATACATTGTGACGCAAATAGATACCAACTTTTCGATGCTGCTCGTCGAATTATGAGATAAAAAAGTTGACACAAGAATACCTTGAAAAGATTACAGTAGCGTGTAGTTGTGACACGAAAATAGTTTGCAGCAATCTGTACTATCTGACCGCACCAGCTATGCGTGTACAAAATTATTTAATTATCTCAGAACTGAGTAACCTGCACTATAGCGTTAAACTCCTATTTTGTTAAGAAACGACGAAATCATCTCAATTCCAAGCATTCTTCATATGCTCACGGCTATCTATTGTCTTCAGTTTCACTTTGCTGCAATCTGCATAGCTGTGATATCGCAGCGGTACTTGTGGCGTGTATCGAACGCGCTCGGGTCATTGAGGTCATCGCCACTGTGGCGATGACCTCAATGACCCGAGCGCGTTCGATACACGCCATACCGCTGCGATATCACAGCTATACAATCTGCAATATCCGACAATCTATGACTCGGCTCCGAGTAACCTTCACTAACGTTAAAACTCCGTCTAGGCTAAAAAAATTACCAATCCGTCTCAGTCTGCAGCATCCTCCAATACACTCAGGACTCTATGAAAGTCCACACATAAGAAAAGTCAATCACTTTGCAGCTATCTGCAAGGTACAAAAATCATTAGTCTCAGCTCGGAGCAAACTGCACTGACGTTAAACTCCGTCAAGGATGAGAAATTACTGATCTATCTCAGGCCGTCCAATACACTTAGGACTCTGGGATCAAAGTCCACAGATATGAAAAGTCAATCACTTTGCAGCCATCTGCAATATCTGACAAGCTTTGTATAGTACAAAATAAAATAATGTCTCAGCTCAGAGCAAACTGCACCAAGGTTAAAACTCCGACAATGAAAACAAATTTCAAATCGCAGTCTGTTGCATCTACAATAAACTCAAAACTGTATCTACAGTCCATACATACGAAAAGTCAATAGTTTGAAGCCATCTGCAATATCTGACACGCTATGTATAGTACAGAAATTATAAAATGTCTCAGCTCGGAGCACACCGCACCAAGGTAACATCCCGACCATGTAAAGAAATTTCAAATCTATGTCAGTCCGTTGCATCAACAATAAACTCAGAACTCTATCAGTGACGTCTGGCGGTTCGCCTGCAATGAGTCGAGAGCCTGTGGGCAAAACCACTGGTTGCAACGCGGTTACTCCACCGAAAACAATCGGTTTTTTTCACCCAAAATTGTGATCGATCTCCTATTTTGAGCACGCTCAACTTGTCTAGATGCACGATGAGCTAAGCTGTGCTTTTGAACTTACACAAAGCCCACTTTCATCTCTCTATGCGATGGGACCATATCCGTATCAGATGCGCCATATAGTAAATCTCGGTCTTTCATGATAAGCCTCCCAAGGTGCACAATAGACAAAACTGCTGATTTTAACGCGCAGTTTCTTTTCCAAAAACAGCCAATTTTTAATTTAAAATCGTGATCGATCCTAGTTTTCGAGCACGCTCATCTTGTTTAGATACACAATGTGCTAAGCTGCGTTTTTAGACTTGTGCAAAGTTCGCATTTCTCTCTCTGTGCGAGGGGACCATTTCGCGTCCGCCATTTTGAATCTTGTTCGATAGCCAGTAACACTGCCCTGCTCCGCAGAGCTAGCTTTAGAATGGGATGTTGAATTGTGAAATAGGATTTGGAAGTGCATGATGTGTTGTCAAATGAAATTGGCAAGAGCATGTTGAGTTGTAAAATAGGATTTGGAAGTGCATGATGTGTTGTCAAATGAAATTGGCAAGAGCATGTTGAGTTGTAAAATAGGATTTGGAAGTGCATGATGTGTTGTCAAATGAAATTGGCAAGAGCATGTTGAGTTGTAAAATAGGATTTGGAAGTGCATGATGTGTTGTCAAATGAAATTGGCAGAGCATGTTGAGTTGTAAAATAGGATTTGGAAGTGCATGATGTGTTGTCAAATGAAATTGGCAAGAGCATGTTGAGTTGTAAAATAGGATTTGGAATGGCATGTTGTGTTGTGAAATAGCATGTTGAATTGTAAATAGAATTCGGAATGGCATGTTGTGTTGTGTAAAATCAAAGTAGTAATTTTGGCATGGATTGGACACCATACGCTAACATCCTGGCCGAGTTCTTGTTTGCCAGACATATATTAAAGATGATTTCTGTCAAATTTAGACATAAAATTATTACTAGAATTTGTGTTTTGCAAGCATTTTGTTTGAGGAAAAGGTGAACTTGCTGACATCGTGTTAAGAGTCTAACAAGCAGTGAATTTCTCAATTAAGTGCTTTCCTGAATCAAGAAAATGGAAGGTTAAAAGTCTGTCCATGCTTTCTTCAAGTTAACTTCCAACCACTCTGTTTCATGCGAATAAAATGTGCAACGTTGACTTTAAGAGGGTAGGGGGTCGGAGGCATTCTGACATTGTACCTTAATTTTTACGGGCCAAGCCCCAAAATATTGACGACCCCATCCCTGCATGATCAGAAAACTTCAAGCCCTCTCCCTATGAAACCCCATTTTAAATCTGATATCATCCCAAATGTTTTTTGTTTTGCGTATCTAATGACATTCTCGTCCTCCAGTTTCTGATATGTTGAAATGTTCAGTTTTGTACTTGCCAGTACGTCTACTAGTGGAACATGCCGATTATAGCTTAATTTTACTGAATGCTTCACCCGTTGCAAACAATGTCACCTGTTGTTATCATCAGGCGTGGGCGACAAAACGACTACTGTATATAGTAGAATTACAATGCGAAGCGTTCATTTATTGCTGAATGTGTTGTGGCGCGCGCGTGTGTGTATGCCGGGGGTGGGGTGGGGGGGGGTGAGCGTGTGTTTCTGTGTCTGTGAAAAAAATTTAGTAATAAAACACACCCAGCGACTTTATGCCACGAGATTTTGATCAATTTACGACATATATGCCGTCCAATCAGACTGTGTCTGTGAAAAAAAATTAGTAATAAAGCACACCCAGCGACAATATGGGCACCACGAAATTTTGACCAATTCACGACATATATGCAGCACGTCCAATCAGATCGCTGCATTTGCGCCATCAATATACTGGTATGATAAATTACAGGATATACAATAGTGAGACTCTCCTTTGACCTGTGGTGCAATTCCTAATTTCTTCATTGTGAACTTTCTCCATCAGTCGCTTGATTTACTGTATTATCCTCATTCTTCTAATGTAGTGGTGCCTGATTGGGTTGGCATTGTGAATGGAGGCAGTTCCATATATCGAAATTATTTTATGTTAGTGGGGACACTGAAACGTACTTTTAATTTTCAATCGCTCGATCTGTACCCAGCTTGCAGAGATAACCATAATAATGTTTCAATGACGTGATTTATGGTATATTTTAGAAATTATGTCATCAGGATATTAAAAGGATATGTACATGTTTCAGTATAACAACATAAATAACTAATAGCATGGAAGAAAAATAACCAAAACAATTCGAAATTTCAAACTTTGCAAAATGTTGATCCATTTATCAAAATATCATCTCGTGCTTTAGCATTGAAATAGTTGTCAGATCTTATCGTATGAGACAGTGAGACTGTAAAACTAACACTCAGAATTGGTACGTTATGGGAAAGAAATAAACTATTTTCTGATTAATTCCTACACGCTGACAATATTCAAGTGGCATCCACTACAGTCTAAAATCTTTGTGGTCATCCAAAACTTTTTTCGACCTCCCAACTAGTTAACGTAGACTAAAATTATACAAAATGTATAATGCATGGCATTCTAATTTCGATATGGCACCCAGTATTAACATTTTATTTCCAAAGCTAGAGAGAAAGAAGTAAGAAGTTACTTTTCTCCACATACTTCTGTCTTGGATCGTCACACTTACATTACCAATGTAATCTACCAGGCTATTGTTTTGAAATGGACGAGTAACCAATCAAAATGGAATAAATACTCTACCAAACTTTTTGCATTTTAGATGCTATGCACGGGCAGTTCACTCAAAATTTGTTTAAATCTGAACTGCGGATGAAAATGTTGAAGCGGTTGTGCCGTTAGTTTTGGACCGAGAGAAAATGTTCGTGAGTGTATGAATTGTTATAGTTCTGTTCATAAGAAATCTTAACAGACATTGGCACCTGGTGCCATGGTCATACTATCCTGGATCCTATCTGAATAGTCACTTGTACTTTAGCCGATTTCCTGTACTACCTCTCAGTAGTGTGGGCAGTTTTTAAAATCTGGACTTAAAGTTTACTCTAAAAGTCATCCAATACGTAAGCTATCGACCAGTCTTACAAACAGCTCTGTGTGCACTGGTCTTAGGATAACATCAATTGGCAGAAGGCTGTATTTGTATATTTTGATTCTGATATGAGTTGACCCCCAACCCACCCAACCCCACGACTCCAAGTTGTTACCAATACTCCAAATACCAAGATTTCGATACTTATGGTGAACACGATTGGAAATAGTTTGGGATAATTGGAATTTCATATTTTTCAAATTTCTCATAAGTATAGAATGTTGCAATATTACAAAATACTCATAAAAACAAGTGCTTAACTCAAAAAGAAAAGCAGATGAGATTACGTTTGCAGATTAAATCGACATTACTTCACCATCCAACTATCCCAAATTAGTTCCAATGGTAGTTATAACTGTTGTACGGGCTTCATTCTTTTGAAAGATCTAGTGTGAAATGTTAGTGAAAAGCTCAAATGACATGTGTCTGACTCACCTTGATACATCAAATAGTTGTCCCGCAAACGTAATAGTTTTAGTAGATGACGTCATATGGCCTGAAACTCAACATAAGCAACATTAAGGTACAGTTGATATCTCACTTAATTGATGACGTATAAAACTCCTGTTTGTTCCCTCTCTTAAACCTTTGGCTATCGTCATATGTATTTTTAGTTTTGTGTCCTGTTGTGCGAAGTCTCACACGGCATAATAAATAACTTTACAGCAAATACTTTGGTTGGAGTTTGCCTTCTCAAGCTTGACAGACAATGCGGAGCTAAAGGGCCTTACATTATATTGTCAGAACAACTGAACTCCGTGCAGAGTGCTCATTTTATGAAAAGTGCCTCCAGAGTAAACTTGAATAACTTGATCAGACGAGTGAAAATTTCTCAAGTCTTTCGTATATTTTGTTCGAAACTCTTAGGTCAGCTGTATTTGATTGCATTAATAGAATTGTACCTGTCTCAGCGAGTCTACGCTTGCTCAGGTATGAAATCGACATATTATTGTATCTCTGCGAGTAGGTCACCACAACAGAATCCCGAAATCCTTTGTACCAAATGTTTGCCTTTCAACGCAATTACGTTTCAATCACGCTCTGTTAGCATGATATAGATTAGCCCTGCGTACAGGTCTGTGTGTTCCCGGCGTTATACGGCCTCCACCACAGCCCTGCAACGGTCTATGGAGATAACTGGAGACTCTGCGGTCCGGATCCGGACCGCAACGAAAAAAACGGTCTTTTTGGCCGAAATTCTGCTCTATCGGGGCAAAATCCTTTCCCTGCCTACCTTTACCTCCTAACCGACCCCAGAAAAGATGCGATTAACTTCTCCTAACGTCCAAAACCGCTCGTTTTCTGAAACATAACATACTCGACAAGTTGTTTACCCATGGAGATCGCCATTTTGAATCTCGCTGCAGAGTCTCCAGTTATTTCTCTGGACCGTTGCTGGGCTGTGGTGGAGGCCGTATAACGCAGGGAACACACAGACCTGTACGCAGGGCTAGATATAGATACAATTATAACACAACACATGCTTATTCCGTATCGCGATACGCCAGAATACTTCAAGTGACGAGAAAATAGATACGTCTAGTCCCCACTGAATCGAAAAAGTGACGTCAGAGGGTATTTTTTTAAAACTATTTCCCCAGGGAAAGTGCCCGGTCACATGACCGTAGTGTCGTCTGCAACTTTGAAATAATGGCGGGCGAGCCTCTCTAAAACAGAATGATAGATTTTCCATTCCAACAGCAAAGGGACTGGAACAGCTCATCGACGAAAAAGATTCAAGTGCAACCAAGGATGTCGTTATAGGTACTGCTATGTGCTTAGAATATAAGTATGAAAAAAGTTGTACAATGTACTACTGTAACCGCTGTGGGAATATCGCCAATTAAACTTGTCATAATACGGCCTCGAGGAGTGGCGATGTGTTTTTTGGTAACACACGACCCCTCGGGGGTAATAAACGGGCGCTATAGCCCTCATAACCAGGTAATAGGTGTTTACTACTTATAGTGCCGTTACTCCAGTTAAGGGTGAAAATTAGGATGAGTAAGCGTTTGCACCAAATGAATGCAAACGGGGTACTGTCAGTAAGGAGGGTACATACATATCTCTCTCCCTCTCTCTCATTTAAAAATTCACCAAGACGATGCGCGCCTTTTTGTTTAATTTTGATATATTCATCCACGAAAATTATTCCTATGCAAATTGTAAAGGTCAGTTTAAGTATAACTTGTCATAACTAAATGCAGTGAATAAATATTTTATATCAAAATAATTTACATCGGTAGATGCATTGTGAAAAAGGACAGATCTCTTTAAAACGGAGAGACGTAGTCAATGTGTCGACAAATTAGAATTATTTCGGCATCCTTTGTGACATCAATCTTCATCGACAGAGAAGTCCACTGCATACCACGTTACATCCGTTTTTCAGTTATCACTGTGTAAATTAAAAAAAAACATTTTTCAAGACATTGAAAGATCAGTACAATGAAACCAGGAAAATGTGATAACGATGAAATGTCTTACTCAAAAATTTGTTGAGTAATATCACAACATAACAAATAATAAATCATTCACAAAACGTATAGTATGCTAATAGCAGTAATTGTAAATACAATACTGACATTCATTTACGTCACTCGCTCTCCTCAAAGTTCTCTACAGTTTTGACCAAGGGAGGACGATTCATGGTCTTGAATAGGTTTTTAAGGAACTCCAAGTTGTCTACAGATATGAATCCAGATTCCTCAAGTTTGTTGAAAATGTCGGCCGGGTCCTCCAATTTCATCATGTACCGCTTGGAAATCTGCTGACCTGTCAGAAGGTAGCGCATGGTACGTTCATCTTCCTCATCAAGTCTACCATTTAGTTCATCAAACAGCCTCTTCAGAGGACCTATTTTCGACGGTAATGGGACCACTTCCGGTGAGAACTGGCGTTCATAGACCTCGATGTATTCTGGGATAAGTGGTTTTCGATCTATGTTGGTTAACACTTCCTTCAGAAAGGTTAAATTATTCTCCGAAATAAATCCTTCTTCTTCAAGCTTACGAAGGATCTCCATCGGTGTTTTCAGGTTCTCCATGTCGCGTTTAGAAATTTGGTTTCCTCCTAATAGCTGACGCATTCTTTTGTCGTCACCGTTTCCAAGATTTTGGTCGAGATCGTGAAGCAAAGTTGCAAATGGACTGATCCTTATCTCCGCCATGTTGTACTGCTTCACGTACCAATAGACGGAACCTTACTCTTCGATATCGAAAAGGAGACTAAAAACATCCTGCTCGATTGCATGGTTTTGTTTCCGTTTCACAGCGTGCGCAGATAATACGGGTTTTGCACACGAGTCGTTGCGATTAAGAGCTTACATTGTATACGTGGAAGCAACATTTGAGGTGACGGGTAACGTGTAGTCCACGGACATACAAATCAATTTCATACTGGTTACATCTGTACTTACAATAGACAGAAATCAAATTATTTAATCAGAAATACCGACACAATTTGACATTGCCGTAAATTTGTAGTTTTTGTATCAGCCAGGATGCCACAAACACTGATGACATTTATAGGTTGTGTCCTGCTGTGTTCCTTGATGTTTACCCCTTCATATTTGATAAGATCTGAGTTTCCAAAGCCGTCGTTGCAGTAAAATAGAATTATCCAAATTTAAAACAAACGTAAGCTTAATCTGCAAGACTTGTGGATAATACCCTTTGGGCATGTGCCCATTGCATTGTGTAAAAGGAGACTTTTCGATGAATCTTTAAGCTTATTTTTACCCAGTATAAACCTCACACAACAGGACACCGATCACAGGTCAAGAGTCGAAATTAGCTGCTGACTTCAAAAGATGACCAATTACAACGGACGTCTCTATTCAACTATTAAGACTCGTCAGCCTAAGGTCAGTTAAGTGGGTCACCCTGTTTGGTTTAGTTGTACTATTTTAGATAAATTGTCGCATGCCGTTCCTCTCCTTGCAGCTCAAACTTTGACCTCGACCAACGTGTCATTGGAATTGTTTCATTCAAGTTACACTCTTGTTCTCTGTGAGCTAGCTCTCAGAACGCCGTCGAGAAATCCCGGTGTATTGTACCGCTCCCGTTAAGCGACGTTTAAAACCACTCCCTGTTAAAGTGAATTTTGCTGTTTTGAGGTCCTATAAATACACCAAGACCACATTAAAGTATCCAGACAAGAAAAAGTGTTCGTGTCTTTTGCGAAAATCTTTGTGTTTTAATGTGTGAACGAGACCCCCTCCCCTCGAGTATGCGGACTAGACACTTATTTATTATTTTTTATTTATTCACACTAAGAAATAACCCATTTACAGTCGCCAATTGAGTTAAAGTTTCCCAATTGGGCTGTAATCTTCCACAGGGTCTTTGCCGTAATTTTCGTAGGAAATGTGTTCTTGCGGGTGTTGTGGGAATACTTACTGAACAAAAATATAAGACCATTGGTTACTTATCACTTAATGTGATATATACAAATGAATTGTACCAGAAACATTCAGTCGCATTTTATATTTTCTAATAGCTTCGGCCATTGTGGCTTCAAATAAAAATGCCAGTATATGTATGGATAGCAGCCACCTCATCTCAGTTTCCAGGTATTTATGCTTATTTAAATAGAAGGGGGAAACCCAGCCTTGCAGGAGGAGATCACAGCTAAAAATAGAAAGGGCAAAACGTTCTCGCACGACCAGACTTTGAACCCCCTAAGTGACAGCAAGATGTATCGCATTGAATCACCATTTTGTTTGTTTGTCTTAAAAGACCACTCTACGTCATGTCAGTCCGTCACAGTGATTTAGAAATTGGCATTCTTCCAGACAGCCGAAACTTGGTATCCACACCACTCAAAACGTCACTTTTGACGAGATTCTGTCGCTCTCCGATATCGAAGTCAGCCGCTGTTGCACTCTTGCGATGTCTGAAATCCCAATGCATTTTCCATGTTTAATCTTAGTGTTCGTTGACCTGTTCTCGACCGGGCGTCGCTCTTTTTTAACTGCTGTGGATTTGTTTCCCATGTCGTCAACTATTCAAAAGTTCAAGAATAAAAAAGAAAAATTCTTGAAAAATTGCCTTAAACCTGAGGGCAAGTTACAGTCACATTATTGAACAACTTTTACAAAAGTCTTTACTAAAATTTGAGCTTTTTTCAGAATATCGAAGTTAGTATGAACGAAGAAATGTTTTCAATTTTACGCCCTTCAATTGAGAGCTTGACACACAATGCAATTCTTGTATATCTCATTGAAACATGCCTCCAGAAACATTACAAAAAGTAAAAAACAAAACAAAAAACAAATCACATCAGCCATGTAATAGAACGTATTCTGTTCTGTCATGAAGCTGTTATCGCTGCGTGCCCGGATCAAGTCACACCTTGGTGAGCAATCCGAACCACATGATAGAGGGACCGTGAGTCAACAAATTAAATTTCTTGAACTACGCTAAATGTATACGAACGTTGGAAGTTAAAATCCCAAATGTTTAGAACAAAGATAAGTTAAAATTCTGATTACAATATGAATATACTAGCATCATCAATGTCAATCTTCAACACCTATCAACTATGTAAAAGACACCCAGAGATGCAATTGTGAGTGACATCTTCAGCATTGGGGGAATCAGACTAAGTGTAACCCCATGTGTGAGGAAAATGATAGACCTTACTACATTTGGTTGTCTGCACGTCTAGAGTACTTTATCTCGAATTGTATAACGGAATGTGCCCTATTTGAAAAAACACAAGAAACAAACAATCCTCTGCGAATTTTACCTCATGACTTTGTCTGCCGCAAAACAGCTTCGTGTGATTTGGGTACTTTCTCTCAGGAAGCAAGAGAGAACACGAAATCTACCTTGTGTTTTCACAAAAGGCAGCACTTCCCTAGCCTTGTCTCTGTATCTGAAACCTAACTCACAATAGCGGATATGTAAGGACATTCGCAATCAAATGTTATTGAATATCAAAAGATGATATTAGACTATGGAACTCTCGTGCGGAGTTATAAAGTTGACGAACATCGGCGAGTGTTTGTTAAGTGTGATCATCGAGGTGGTCAGCACGATTTAGCAAACAGTGTCATCTTATTGTGGGAGAAGAGTGGTCAGAAAATGATACGTAGCATTTAAAATTTTGTACTGTTTTTAAGTATTGTACAAAATGCAAATAGTTATATTGTAAAGCGCTCTATTTTTCGTATTCCTAAAACTGCTTCTTTTTGGTAATGGAACTTGGTTATGTTTGATGCGTAAGGTAAATTTGCACAAATTATGTACAATTTTGTTTCTTTTCATAATATAAGTATTGGAAACGATACTTGTATTATAGTTTACCGTCTATATCATCAGGGAATGGTCAGCAAGATGTCGACGAGTCACTGAAAAAGAGTATTGGCCCCCAGTCTTCAAAGATAATACCGTTTGTTTCCTACGACTTGACGTTGCATGCTGTCAGGCGTTGCTTACTGACGTCACCCCTTGGAACATGCATACCATGTTTCAGATAAATTAGACATTTTTCAAAACATTTTTTTGACCAAACAAGGGAAAAACTGGCTAAAAACTACAAATATGATAATTTCACCACAGTTTGAAAAAACCTTTACTGAGGTCATCCAGAGGAACATGAATACCAAGTTTCAAAGCAATCGAGCCAGTTCTTTCAGAAAAGACGATTTTTCGACCAAGACCCTGACCAATCACGTCAAATATACAAACCTCTCAATTTCACCAGAATTTGAAAATATATCCATCGTTATCCAGAGAAATCCGCATGCCAAGTTTCAACGAAATGTGGCTTGAGGTAATAGAGTTTTAGCAAATTCCCAGGATGCTCACTTTTTTACTTCATTTGCATATTTTTGACACTGACATGTTCGTTAGAACAAATTCACATCACCCCTGGGTACATCTATACACATTGCTGCGGTTTTCTAGATTTTGATGTGATACATCCATCCATCCATCCATCCATCCATCCATCCATCCATCCATCCATCCATCCAAACATACATACATACATACATACATACATACATACATACATACATACACAGACAGACAGACAGACAGACAGACAGACAGACAGACAGACAGACAGACAGACAGACAGACAGACAGACAGACGCCACCGACTTACCATATAAGTTCTCCTTAACATATAGAACTGTACGAAATGTGAGCGAGAAACAATATTCATTGTTATTGATTTGCCTACCAATCTCAATTGTAAAACAATGGGAGTTAAACTATTTTCAGATCCCCCTCGAGGCCTAGAACAAAGTGCACCCTCCCTCTGTTACCCCTAGAATGTTCGAATCCCCCTGAATTCCTCCAGCCCTCTTTCCAGTGTTTGTGAATGCAACCTTGCAAAATACAAAATGTTTGAGGCATTTCAACTCTTGACTTAACTTGTCCCACACTTGTCATGGTTTTAGAGCCGTCGAGATGACGTCATGTGGACTGAAAATTAACGAAAGCAATGGACGTCAGCTATGGCCTATAGATCTTTGTTGTTTGTAATCCGTACAAAAACGGTTTGTTTGGACTCTTTTCAGCTGTATTATTATGCTCTGTTGTGTGAGGTCACGGTTTTCTGAATCACCACAGCAAATACAGGGGTTGAAGTTTGTCCTCTCGATGCTCTCTGTGCAGTTTTAGTTGAAAAGCTGAACTCCCTGCCAAAATCTGCTTGCCACAAGTATGATCAGATGTGATTGAAGGTAGTAGATAGGCTTTAAAGACTACATACCTGTCCAGGTGAATATGTGCCTACTTACTTAGGTAGAGTCTATACCTACTACAGTAGGTCTTTATTTTAAGTAGATCATAGTGAGAGACCATCGAAACTTGTATTACCGAATACTTACCTTTTAACGCGATAGTTTCGATCACGAGTTGTTTGCGGTTGAGTCCCAGTATACAGTACACTACATACGGAGGCATTTCTCAGATAAGTATGAGTTCTACATTTTCACCCTATCAAACCAAACAGAGCTAACACACCGCATTATAATAAGTACAAAATGACTCACGAGTGTAACTGACTTTGTTAAGCACGTGTCATAACCCTATGGTGCATGTCTGCGTCAGCAAGGACGGCACAATGCCGTGACAGTACTGCGCCTCAGGTGTCTACGGCAAACTGGGGAAGCATGTACTGTAATCTGCCTTATAATTGCTTACATTTGATATAGATTTGCACGTGAGGCGGAAACTCAAGGGTGCCTTTAGCTGTCTACAACTCTCTCTCTCTCTCTCTCTCTCTCTCTCTCTCTCTCTCTCTTCTCTCTCTCTCTCTCTCTCTCTCTCTCACACACACACACACACATTAAAGATATGAAAAGACAATTTAACGCTTTTTGTTTAACTCTTATGACAATTTATTCTTACTAAAATTTTATATATCAGTGTCAGTTGAACTATTAAAAAAATGGTCTAGTCGTAAAATATTCAAATCGAAAATTTGAAAGTTAATTGATTGTTTCAGAGCATTCCGGGAGATAAACTTTAAAATTCTGAATCAACGACAGAGATGTTCATTGCCGCGGTTACTGTTTACTCCATTGTATCCACCTTTCAGTTATCCCTGTATAAATTTGAAAAAAAAAAATCTGTGAAGACGCTGAAAGATCAGTGAAGTTAAACACGGAAAATGTGATATCTGTTAGAGCTCTTAATTTGTCCTTTGAGTAAAACACAACGAAAAACAGTCCGAATCTCCATCTACAAATGTTGTCATGGCAAGAGTAATGCCAATCGTAGTCGTATATAATGTCTAACTTACATTTATTTACGCTGTGTGCTCTCGAAGTCCGCCACAATTTTAACCAAGGGAAGACGAGTCATGGTCTGGAACAGGTTTTTTAGGAACTCCAAGTTGTCCACAGTTATGAATCCAGATTCGACAAGTTTGTTGAAGATGTCGGCCGGGTCGTCCAATTGCATCATGTCCCGCTTTGAAATCTGCCGACCTGTCAGAAGGTAGCGCATGGTACGTTCATCGTCTACGCCAAGCTTAGCATTTAGTTCGTCGAATAGTATCTTCAGAGGGCCTATTTTCGCTGCTAGGGGGACCTCTTCCAATGATGACTGGCGTTCATAGTCCTCGATGTATTCAGAGATAAGTGGTTTTCGATCTATGTTGGTTAGAAGTTCCTTAAGAAAGGTTAAACTCTTCTCTGAAATGAATCCTCCTTCTTCCAGCTTTTGAAAGATCTCCATTGGTGTTTTCAGGTTCTCCATGTCGCGTTTAGAAATTTGGTTTCCCTCTAGAAGTTGACTCATTCTTTTATGGCCGTCTTGTCCAAGATTTTGATTGAGATTGAGAAGCAAAGTTGCAAATGGACTGATACCTGTCTCCGACATGTTGTTCTGCTTCACGTATCGATAGAAAGAACCTTACACTATTACTACGATACCGAAATGTAAACTAAAATACATTGTTGGACTGCGCGGTTTTGTTTTTTGTTTCGGTTTCACAAGCCTCGAGCATGCGCAGATTAATCATTTTTGTACACATTAGGAGATGACATAAGTATTTATAATTGATGTGGAAGAAACATTTTAGATGACTGGTACAACGTACTTCACACATGCAAATTAATTTCCCACGGAAATACAACTGTACTCACAAAACACATAAATCAAATTATTTAATCGGAAAAACAGATGCAATTTGATATTTCCATAACACTGAATGTAGTTTCTGCATTAGCCCGGATGCCACAGGCACTGATAACATTTAAAGGTTGTGTTCTGCTGTGTTCCTTGACGTTTGTCTCTTTCCATTTGATAACATCTATGTTTTAAAAGCCGTCGTTGCAGTGAAATAGAATTAACACTGAAATTAAAACAAATGTTTATCTTGGAGTTAATATTCTCTTGACATTTTCAATTCTACGGCATAAACCAGATAAACAGAGACCTTTCGGTGAACTTTGACTTTGTTTACTCGGTATAAACCTCACACAATAGGACACCGATCAAATGGCAAGAGTGGAAACTAGCTGCTTACTTTAAAAGATCACCAATAAGAACAGACGTCTCCATTCAACATTGTACTCTTCAGCGTAAGGTCAGTTAAGTAGGTCACTCCTGTTTATTTTTTTATTCCATGTCAGTTGAATGGCTGTTCCTCTCCTTGTAGCTCAAACTTTGACCGCCGACTCAACGGTCATTGAAAATTGTTTCATTCAGTTTACACTCTTGTCCCGGTAAGCTAGCTCTTTTTATATACAATGTTAAGCGACGAAATACTACCTAAACATCTGAGAAGAGAAGAGTGAACTATTTTATCACTTGTTTCATAGCACATGGGGAAACTCCCTTGTACACAATGCCCAGATAATACTGCGGTCGCGACTCTGTCAGATTGCAATAAACACGCCATCGGGAAATCCCAGTGCATTGTATCACTCCGTTATTATTTTGAAGCGACGTTTTCAATTACTCCCTGTTCGAATGATTTTTTTTGCTGTTTTGAGGTCATATAAATACACCGAGACACGAACACCACATCAAAGTGCCTAGAAAACACAAAGTGTTGATGCTTTTCGCGAAAATCTTTTGTGTTTGAATGTGTAAACAAGACCTCCTCTCCGTCAAGTATGCGAACTGAACACGTATTTATTTTCATTTGATTACATTATTTAAAAGATAACCCATTTTACAGACACCAAATGAGTGAAAGTTTCCGTAATCTCAGGGGTCGTAGCCGTAATTTTCCGAAGAAATGTGTTCTTGCAGGTGTTATAGGAATACTTACTGAACACAAACAGTTACTTATCACTTAATGTGATACAGACAAATGAATTGTACTAGAAACACTCAATCACCTTTTGCATTTTATAACAGCGTCGGCCATTATGGCTTTTAAATCTAAAACGTCAGATTATGTATGAACAGCAGCCATCTCACCTCAGTTTCGAGGTATTTACACTTATTATTCTCGTCGCAATGAATCACCATTTTGTCTGTTAGCAATTGTCTTAAAAGAATCAATCTAAGTCCTGTCAGTCTCCCATACATAGTATCCACACCATACACAACATAAATACACATACTGACAGACGGGCGGACGGACGGACAGTCTGTAAAATATAGACTCCAAGTCGTCAGTAACTTGAAGTTTACTTTTAAGAATAGCTCTTCCACTACATAAGTTATCGAACTGTATAACAAACCCCTTTGTTCTCAATATTGGTCTTAGGACAGTGCCCCCCGACCAAATCGTTACCAACACTAACTTGTCGTAAGAGGGTCATTCATTTGGAAAGATTTAGCATGGAGTGGTAGTGATAAGCTCGTGTTTGTGTCTCATCTGCACACATGAAGTACTTGTCACGCAGACGTTATGTTGAGGTGACGTCATATGACCTTAAACTCAACGTAAACAAGAGCAAAGGCACAGTCGATTTATCGCTCATCTGTTATCGTATAAAACATATGTTTGTTCAATCTCTAAAACCCTTGGCAATCGTTATATGTATGTTTAGGTTTGTGTCCTGTTGTGTGAGGTCACAGCACAATAAATTATCTTACCGCAAATGCTTTAGTTGAGTCTGACGTCTTAATGCTAGCACACAATATAGAACTGCATAGCCGTATTTAATTGTCAGAACAATTGAACTCCCTGCAAAGAGTTCATGTTACACAGTTGAAAATTTCTTCTTTCGTTTATTGTTCAAAACTCATAGGTAGCCACTGGTAGCTCAGCAATTTTTGATGGCAGTATTTATAATCATACTTGTCTTAGCGAATCTACGCTTGCTTAAGTATTAAATCGACAAGTAGGTCAACACGAAAGAATCCCGAAACCTTTGGTACCAAATATTTGCCTTTCAACGCAATGGTTGCGATCACGCGCTGTTCGCATGATAAATACAGCTACTTGCTGTCCCATTACTCTGATGAAGGATAAGAAGGGTAAGAAGGAACGCACCAAATAAAAGCAAACATGATATACGCAGCAATAAATAAAATCTCTGACCCCAAAGACGTGCTCCCTTCTGGTTTATTTTGATATTTATTCAAGAAAATTATTCCCATAGCAATTGTAAAGGTCAATCTCAATATAACTTTTCATAAATAAATGCATTGGTAAATATTGTAAAATTAAAATTATTTACATTGTTGCATTGTAAAAAAAGGACAGATCTCTTTAAAATCGATAGACGCCGTCAATGTGGCGACAAATAAGGATTGTTTCGGCACTTTTCGTGACATAAAATCAATCTTCATCGACAGAGAAGTCCCTCGCATACCACGTTACATCCGGTTTTCAGTTATCACTGTGTAAATTAAGAAAAAAAAAACGTTTCAAGACGTTGAAATATCAGTACAATGAAACCAGGAAAATGTGATAACGATGAGATATACGATGAGACACACATAGATACATACATAGATACATACATAGATACATACATACATAGATACATACATACATACATAGATACATACATACATACATACATACATACATACATACATACATACATACATACATACATACATACATACATACATACATACATACATACATACATACATACATACATACATACATACATACATACATACATACATACATACATACATACATACATACATACATACGTACATACATACACAGGCAGGCAGACGTACACAGACAGACAGACTGACGCCGACGACTTACCATATAAGCTTTCTTTAGCGCATAGAACTGTACGAAATTCGAGTGAAAAACATCATCTATTTTTTATTTAATTGCCTAGTAAACTATAGAATATCAATTGTAAAAATAGAAAGTTAAAGCATTTTCAGATCCCATTCATACCTAGAATAAGATTTTAAGTCCAACCTCCCCTCTGTTACCCCTAGAATGTTCGAATCCCCCTGATTTCCTCCAGCCCCCTCTCCAGTATTTGTGAATGCAGCCTTAGTAGTTTACAAAGTGATTTGAACATTTCAACTCTTAACATTACTTGTCTCACAGAAATTATGCTTTTAAAGATGTCGTGATGGCGTCATATGGCCTGAAACTCAACGATAGCAACGGACCTCAGTTATGGTCAATACCTTTGTTGTCTGTTATCTAAACAAAAACGGTTTGTTCGGGTTTTTTCATCTCTATTTTTTAGATTTGTGTCCGGTTGTGTGAGATCACGGTATCATAACTTCCACAACAGCAAACAAAGGAGTTGAAGTTTGGACTCTCTCGATGCTCTCAGTGCAGTTTTAGTTGAAAAGCTGAACTCCCTGCGAAATCCTTGCGTGACACAGGTATGATCGGATGTGAGTGAGGGTAGTCGATAAGTTTTGAAGACTGCATACCTGTCAAAGTGAACACACGCCTACTCAGGTAGAGTCTACCCATTACATTATGTCTATATTAAGTAGGTCACCGCTATATAGAGACTGTCGGAAATTTAACCGTTAGATGCGATTTTTTCGATCACGAATTGTTTGCGTGTGAGACCCAGTATGCAGTACACTGCTTACGGAGTCATTACTCCGATAAGTATGAGTTTAGTTTCTACATTTGCACCTTATAAAAACACAAAGTGCATAAACAGCATCAAGTACAAAAATGACCCATATAACTGACTCTGTGAAGCGCCTGTCATAAGCCTCGTGTTGCATGGCTGCGTCAGCAAGGACGGCACAAGGACGTGACGGCGCTGTGACTCAGGTGTTTACGCCAAGCTGGAGAAGCATATACTGCAATCTGTCTTTGGATATTTGCTATACATTCGCATGTGAGACGGGAAACTCCAGGGTGCCTTTCTACGACGTGTCTGCATCTCTCTCTCTCTCTCTCTCTCTCTCTCTCTCTCTCTCTCTCTCTCTCTCTCTCTCTCTCTCTCTCTCTCCAACTCATGACTTAAATTGTCCAACAGAAATCGTATTTATAGAGCTGTCAAGATGACGTCATCTAGCCTGACATTCAACAAAGGTAACAAACATAGGTAATAGTCTATATCTTTGTAGTTCGTAATTCGTGCGAAAACATCAGTTTGTTTGGACCCTTCTCATTTCTATTTTTAGATTTGTGTCCTGTTATGTGAGGTGACGATGTTATAAATGACACGATAGCAAATACTATGGTTGAAGTTTGCCCTCTCAATGCGCTCAGTGCAGTTTTAGTTGAAAAACTGAACTCCTGTGAAAACCTTGCTTGAAACGAGTATGATCGGATGTGATTGGGGTAATAGATATGTTTACCCTTCTACTAATTAGGTTGTGTATCTGTCTATGTGAACATGCGCCGGCTAAGGCAGTGTCTACCCATTACAATTGGTATGTATTTTAAGTAGGTCACCGTGAAAAACTGTTGAAACTCTTAGCACCGAATACCTTCTTTTCAACGGGACGGTTTCGATCACGATCTGTGAACATGTGAAACCCAGTAGGCACTGCACGACTTACGGAGTCATTACTCCTGTAAGTATGTGTTATGCTTGAGAAATGACAGTACAAATACGTAACTGTGCAGTGACTCAGGTGTTTACGCAAAACTGGAGAAGCATATACTGCGATCTGCCTTTGGATATTTCCCATAGATTTGCACTTGAGACGGGAAACTCCATGGTGTCTTTGTCTGTCTACACCCCCTCTCCTTCCTTCCCTCATTCCCTCCCTCCCCCTCCCTCCCTCCTCCTCTCTCTCTCTCTCTCTCTCTCTCTCTCTCTCTCTCTCTCTCTCTCTCTCTCTCTCTCTCTCTCTCTCTCTCTCACACACACACACACAAAGGTGCGGAAAGACAATACACGGCATTTTGTTAAACTCTGATAGGACAAAATTTATTACCCAAATTTTACAGGCCAGTCTCACTTGAAATATTTACAAAATCATGTAGTGTTAAAATATTAAAGTGAAAAAATAGTTACTTGAAACTGTAAACATATCGCAGGAAGGGAAATATCTGGTAAAACACAATAAAAGTCGCGAGTATGGAAGTTCATTTGTTGTTTCAGAGCGTTCCGGGAGATAAAATGAAATTCAGATTCAACGACTGTGATATCCATGGACGAGTTGACTGCACACTGTGTTGATTCTTCCTTTCAGTTATCGCTGTGTATTAAAAAATCAATCTGTTTCACTGAAATATCAGTGCTTTTTATCTACTGAAAATGTAATATCCGTGATGAGACGTCTTAATTTGTTCTTTAAGTAAAACACAGCAAAAATCAGTCCGAGACCAATCACTCTATCTCCATCAACAAAAGTTGTCATATAAAGGAGTACTGCCGGTCACAGTCGTAGATAGTGCAGAACTTAGATTCATTGACGCTGTGTCCTCTCGAAGTCCTCTACAATGTTTACCAAAGGAAGGCGATTCATGGTCTTGAATAGGCTTTTTAGGAACTCCAAGTTGCCCACGGATATGAATCCACATTCGACAAGTTTGTTGAAGATATCGGCCGAGTTTTCCAATTTCATCATGTCCCGCTTGGAAATCTGCTGACCGGTCAAAAGGTAGCGTATGGTACGTTCATCCTCCGAGCCAAGCTGACAATTTAGGCCATCAAACAACATCTTTAGAGGACCTATTTCTGGCACAACTGTGATTTCTTCCGGTGGCGAATGGCTTTCAAAGTCCTCGATGTATTTAGAGATTAGCGGTGTTCGATTTATCTTGGTTAAAAGTTCCTTTAGAAATGTTAAATTCTTCTTTGTAATAAACCCTCCTTCTTCCAGCTTAACAAAGATCTCCATCGGTGTTGTTAGGCTCTCCATATCACGTTTAGATATCTGGTTTCCCTCTAAAAGCTGACGCATTCTTTTATGGTCGTCTTGTCCGAGATCTTGGTTGAGATTGTAAAGCAAAGTTTGAAATCGACTGATACTTGTCTCACCAGCCATGTTGTTCTTTACGTACCATTAGGAGGAACCTTACACTTCGCTATCGAAAAGTGGACTGAAAACAACCTGTATGATTGCACGGTTATGTTTCGGTTTCACAAGCTAAGCCTCGACAATGCGCAGATTGTACAGGTTTTGTACGTCGCGATAAAGAGATAACATAAAATTTACAACTGATGCGGAAGCAATATTTGAGGTGAAAAGTAAAGTGTAGTTCACGGACATGCATATACATTTCATTGGGGGTTTACATCTGTCTTTATAATCCACATAAATAAAAGTTTTAATCAGAAATACAGAGTCTAACATAATTTGACATATCAGTAACACTAGTTTTGTCCGTATTAGCCTTGATAACACAGAGACTCTGATAGCATTTAAACTACACTGTAAAGTTAAGTGTTAAAGGATAGAACACCGATTAAACGCCTTTTTGTAACACTTTTTGAACGCGTCCAGACGTTCTGAAATTTAACACTACGTGTTCAACCAACGTTCAATTTTGAACACACGTGTGCAGATTTTGAACGCTACGTGTTCATCAGATATTATATTCTGTATATTGAACACCATGGTGTTCCATATCTGAACACACGTTGCACATGAAATGTGTTCAAAAAATTGAACGCATTTACGCGTTCAAAGGGCTGTAACACTTTTTGAACGCATGGACGCCGTTCAACGATAAGTGTGTTAAAGGCTAGAACACATGATGCGCGCTTGTTGAACACCTTTAATTTTGGGCGTTCAGGGGGTGTTCAAGCCTTGGAATAACATTACAGACCTCTGATATTCAATAAAATTATTTTATTCTAAAAATACACAAAGCATTTCTAGAGTAAAATACAATTACTGTAAAATGGGCAAATAAACATTGGCCAATTTGTATGTAAAGTTTGTCAGAGGAAAATACCAACGGTGTTAACACCCTCCTATCAAAAACATAAGCATTAAAAATCACCATAAAAAATGTGGATCGTTTTTAAAAATATGAACAAAGTAATAACATAACAGGTTTTTCTTAAATATTGGGGATTACGTTTTAAGGTTCATACCTGTTTAAAATGTACAAAATATCAACTGAAAAAGCTCAAAATTTGGCTTACTTACTGTGTTGAAAACATGTGTATGTATGGAATGCATACTTCATTGTTTTACGATGGTTTCTTAAAGACATTTCCTCTTGTATAGACAATTGTAAATTTTGAAGAAAAAGAAAGTTAGTCAGGGCTTCTCTAGTGCACATGATACATAGTTGTCCACATTAAAGTAAACACAACATGTAAAGTTGTCAAAGTGTCACAGTAAGGCACAACATGCAGAAAGTGGGGAAAGTTGGTCCTTGTTAGGGTAAAACCTATTTCCTTGTCCAACAAAGTCCTTCATGAACAAAAAGCTTTGTTTGTTCGTAATATCTTTAAATAAACAATGACATAAATCGGTGACATTTCAAAAATCTACTTCTCAGAAATTAAAAACATATTCGTTAAGACCTTTCAGATTCTAGTGTACCTTGCTATTAATTGTTTATACAAATGTTTTAACCTCAAGTGATAAAAATCACCCTTAAAATAAAAAAATGTAGATTGCATCATAATGTGAATATATCACAATCTGGTAATCCCTCATATCTTAAAATGTCTGAAATGTCTTTAATGTCTTAAAAATAAAAAGTTTCAAATTTCTGCTTTATTTCAACAATCTGAAAAAGGCTATCAGTAGAGATCTATGTCCTAAATATCAAAGCTGTTCAATTAGCAGTTTTGAAAAAGATTTTTAAAGAACTTTTGACCAAAAATGACGAAAATTGCCATGAAATATAAAAAATTGAATATTTCATCACAAATAGCACAAATTTGACTAGGGTCATTCTTAGGGACATGTTTACCAAATATTGAAGACATCAGTAAAAGAAAAGAAGATTTTTGCCAAAAATAGCAAAATTAGCCTCAAAAATATAAATTCGCATAGTTCATCATAATTTGAACATATGTGATTAGGGTAATCCCTTGGGACCTGTAATCCAAATATTAAAGGATTTGTACATGCTATTTTGAAGAAAAACCTTGGGATGTACAAATTTGAGGACAATGCTACACATCCACCTATTTAGCTGACGGCAAAGCTAAAAACCAGTTGCTAAGAACAAGAGACGTGTTAAGGTACAATACAAAATTCTCTAAGGTTTGGTAGCATGCTTTGGTCAACTAAATTTTATAAGGGCATAAGCTTCCAAAGACTTGAAGTCTCCTTTAACAGATGCAAGGGGGAATGGAAAATTGAAGCAGTAAGTGACAGAAAATTCAGAGTGAAAATTTCAGAAAATTCAGTAATTAAGAGTGGACATTTTTACTCTGAATTTTCCGTCGCTTTCAGCTTTAATTTTTCATTCCATCCTTGCATCTGATAAAGGAGACTACACGTCTGTGAAAGCTTATGCTCCGGCAACATGTAGTTGATCATACCATGCTACTAAAGCTTAGATTAATTCAGAAAAAAAAATACAGAACTTATCAAAATTCAGTTACTGACCCTTGGAAGTTTAAATCTACATTAGAGATGAACTGAGGTTCTCAAGCTTGTTTCCAGACAGCTACCTGTACGCTCATCTTCTTCATTATCTGTACCACGTGCACCAGCTTCTGTAACAACTCTTCGATTTTCAGTTAAATCCAACTTTTTACATCCTGAAAATAATGCAACAATAGGTAATATGGCGAGATGAGACTTTAAATGAAAGAAAAGAGACTGATTGGGTCAAGGAAAAGGGGAGACTTTCATATACAGTGCCTCTTTTCAATACTGTTACAAAATATTGGTTTCTTCATGTCATCAATTGATTAAAATAAAAAAGCCAAACTCTCATATGCTGAAACAATACATTGTATACTCTACGATGTTTAACTGATTAGCTCACGTGTGTAAACACGTGGGCTATTGTCATAGCGATGTCTGTCTGTCTGTCCGTGTGTGTGTGTGTGTGTGTGTGTTAGTGTGTGTGTGTGTGTGTGTGTGTCTGTCTGTCTGTTTACACGATAACTCAAAAACGCCTGAATGGATTCAAGTCAGATTTGGTACACTGGTACCATGTGCTATTTGCAAGAACTGATTAGATTTTGGTTAGTGTGGCTTGCATATTAATGAAGTTATGCAATATCATTTTTTTCCATTCAATGGTTTCCCTATGGAGACGGTAATGACAGTGTAGACATATATCAAGAAATACTGCACAAAATTTCATGAAACTTTTCACAGATGACAATCTAAGAACATTATGATGATACTGTGAGTGTCATGTCAATCATCTTCTCATTTGCATATTAATGAACTTTTGTTATTAGTGAGATAACTCTGAAATTCCTGCACCAAACTTGATGATACTTGCAACAAATATTGATCTGATATATATCTAATTATACGTCGAAGCATTAGACAGTGTCAAGTTAATAAATAACTCATTTGCATATTATATGAAGGGTTGTAATTAGTCATATAACTCCGTTATAACTTCACCAAATGTGATGAAATCTGCTGCAGATACTGATCTGACTGATATCTAACTGTGGTGTAAAGCATTTAATAGTCTTAAATTAATTAAGGGTTCATTTACATATTTAATGAACTTTGTAATTAGGTATATAACTCTGAAATTACGGCACCCAAGTCAGTGAAATTGGATACAGATATTGTTTTGATAAATATCTAATTGTACTGAGAAGCATTTGGCAGTGTCAAGTTAGCAAATAGGTCATTTGCATATTTTATGAAGTTTAGTAACTAGTGATATAACTCCAAAATAACTGCACCAAATGTGATGAAATCTGCTGCAGATACTGATCCGACAGATATCTAATTGTGTTGTAGAGCATTTAGTTGTGTTATATTAATTAAGGGTTCATTTGCATATTTAATGAACTTTATAATTAGTGATATTACTCCAAAATTAAAGCATTAAATTTGATGAAACTTGCTACAGATGGTAATTTGATAAGTATCAAATTGTACTCAGAAGCATTGAGCAGTGTCAAGTTAATAATTAGCTCATTTGCATATTCCATGAAGTCTTATAATTAGTCATATAACTCCGAAATAACTGCATCAAACGTCATGAAAACTGCTGCATATACTGATCCGACAGATATCTGTGTTGTAAAGCAGTTAGTAGTGTAAAGTTAATTAAGGGTTCATTTGCATATTTCATAAACTTTGTAATTAGGTATATAACTCTGAAATTTTGGCACTAAAATTTTGTGAAACGTGCTACAGATATTGATTTGATAAATATTTAATTGTGCTATGAATCATTGAACAGTGTCAAGTTAATGTAGGGTTTATTTGCATATTTAATGAACTTTGTAATTAGTTACATTACTCTAAAATTACAGCATTAAATTAAATAAAACATGCTACAAATGTTGATCTGATGGATATCTAATTGTCCCATAAAGCACTGAGCAGTGTCAAGTTAATTGACAGCTCATTCGCATATTAAATAAATTTTTGTAATTAGTTATTAAACTCTGAGAGTACTGTGCGAAGTTTTAAAAAAACCTGCTACATATAGTGATAACATATATCTCATTGTTCTGTGAAGCGTACTACTATTAATGAACCTGTTGTAAAACACGTGAGCATATTCAGTTCATATCTGGTTTTTTACATGCGATTGTCTCTACTAAAAGACATGTGTTAGCTGTGATTACGCAGCGGTACTATGCAAGGCGTATCGATCGCGCTCAGGTCAAGGGTTATCGCTTAAAAGTTGGTGTCACGATGACCCTTGACCCGAGTGAGATCGATCGATAGGCCATGGCCAAAAGCACCATCGCGTATCACAGCTTGTTGTTGGTATACCAGCCACTGAAAGAAAAAAGGTTTCTTCACGTAGTTAAGCTATTTCAAAGTACAATACGATTAATTTCGAAGGATATTAATACAGATGCTTCAAAATCTAATACCTTTTACTATTTTGGAGAGAAAACTTACCCTTTCTGGTCATGTTTCCGCACGATCACGACTTCAGGGTGCGCTTATAAGAAAAATGTCGCAACTTCCGTTTTGATGCATCATGGGATAGGAAAAAGCACCAAACTTGAACACCAAGTGTTTAGAAATAGAACGCCTCTTGCACGCCGATGTTAAAATTAAAACGTTCATGGTGGTTTTCTGATTTTATTTTCAAATTTTCATAATGTCAACACGTAATAAACGTGTAAAATTATTTTGTATACTTTCTTTTTTAGAAAAAGCATGCTTTCAGCAATTGTAGACCGGAAATATTTTTCACTTAGTGGGAAATTCGTCACACCAAAATCCGTGTACGTGAGCCGGACAGCGAGGCAGTAGTAAATTGAATATAGCCATTGTAAAGTAAAAAACACAAAAGACTGTTAATTGTTTCACAGTATTGTAAAATTTCTGTGATGCTGAGTTTTTGAACACTTGAAGGAGATGGCTGTTAACACATAGTGTTCAGCTTTAGAACATCATTGTTAATAATATGAACAGTAGTGTTAACAATATGAACACTAGCCGTTCAAATTTGAACACCGACACGTACATTTTGAACGCGTAAAGACGCGTCTAGCGTCCGCTTTTTTTACAGTGTAGGTAGGTTGTGTCCTGCCGTGTTCTTTGACATTTTCCTATTCTTATTTGATAACATTTACAAAGCTGCCATTGAAGTAAAACACAATTGATAATGCAAATGTAAACCAAATATAGTCTGGGAGTGAACAATATCCTCCAGGCATGTTCCTATTGTACGATATAAAGAGATACTTTTCGGTGAACTTTAACCATGTTTAATACTTCCCTGTAAACCTCACACAACAGGACACCGATCACAGGTCGGGGGCGGAAACTAGCCGCGCTGACTTCAGAAGATAACCGATTATAACGGGCGTCTCGGTTCAACAATTACTCTCTTCAGTCTATTCAGTCAAGTGGGTCACTAAATTTGTTTAAATTGGAGTCTATGCCAGATAAATTGCCGCATGCCATTCCCCTCCTTGTAGGTCACTTTTTGCGCCCACACCCAAGGGTCATTGAAATGGGTTTCAATCAGATTACATCCTTGCTCTTGGTTACTTAGCTCCTTTTGTACACAAATACTATCTAGACCTAGATAAAAGGACAGTGAACTATTTTACTACTTGCTTCATAGCAACTCCCCGGTACACGCACAGTCGCCTGTATTCCGCCCTGCGCTTACGCGCCCCGCATAGACGTGTGTATATACGCCTGAAATAAACATTCTTCTAAGGCGAATGTACTCGCGTCTATGGGGCGCGTACGTAAGCGCAGAGCGGAATTTCAGAAAATTGGCAACTGTGCGAGCACGGAACTCATCGAAATATCCCGGCACATTGTACCTCTGCTTTATCATTTCCCCCCACATGTGGTGTCGTTTCATCACTTTCTTTTCAAATGAAGTTTTGAAGATATACAGTAATACACTAAACATCAAAACTATTTGAACCTATCCAGACAGTACTGAGTGTTCATGTTTTTTGCGAAAAAAGTGTTAAATACATTAGGCCCCCCCCCCCCCAATTTCTAAGTTCATTTCCCGTTGGGGTATGGAGACTAGATACTTAGCCGTGCGAAATTTTTCGTAAGAAAGTAAGTGTTCTTGCTTGCTTTGTAAAATACCTGCTGAATTCAACTATAAGACCATTGGGTCACCTTTCCCTTGAAGGTATACAGTCACTTGTAATCTCAATATGCCCATATATGGTCAAAGAGGCGTTCCTAGGTATTAAAAATGTCCATGTTAGGGCGCTGTTTTTAAAAAGCTGCCACCGCTTAAAATCTGTGATTGGTTAGATTTTCTCTTTCCATGGTAACTGTGGCGAAATTGGAACAGGTTACAGTATGATACCTTTAATGTGGTATTTACGAAATCATTGTACTAGTGACACTCAATCGCCTTTTATATTTTCAAGCAGCTTCGGCCATGATGTTTTTTAAATCTGCACAGAACGATTGATACATACATACATACATACATACATACATACATACATACATACATACATACATACATACATACATACATACATACATACATACATACATACATACATACATACATACATACATACATACATACATACATACATACATACATACATACATTTATACATACATACATACATACATACATACATACATACATACATACATACATACATACATACATACATACATACATACATACATACATACATACATACATACATACATACGTTATGTCATACCCCGAACGTACGTACGGACAGATAGTTTGTAAAATCTAGACTCCAAGTCTTCAGTAACCTAAAGTTTACTTTTAAGAGTAGCTCTGCCACTATGTAAGCTATCGAACTACACAACAACCCCTCTGACGCATCCCAATTGTTACCAACACTCCGAATACCAAAATTCGATACTTTTGACAGTCTGGCCTGCTTTAAATGCGCCATTCCCTTCG